>NC_071281.1:757500-792500 GCF_023375685.1 Ictalurus furcatus
TAGTTTCCATGGTAGCTGCTAAGAAAAGCAGCCTTTTTTTCCTCCTCGAAACCACATTATTGAGTAGTCTTTCCTACTGTGCAAGCAAAATCATCTGTATTTATATAGCCCATGGTGTATCTTTATGACAGTCCCTTACTGAAATTCTCATTAATACACTGGTTTTTCCATAATCCGTTGTGTTATTGGTGTTGCTTGTGACTTAGGCAGATCATTGCCGCTGTTTATATTACACTTTCGTGTGAGCCATGTAATGACGCCAGACTCACTAGTTAATGCTACAACTACCCACCATGATAGCATTAATAGCTTATTATGAAAACGTACATTAGCAAGCCAGCACACAGCTAACATCAAGCGTTACTGTAATACTAGTCCGGATCCGTTCTGAAGTAATGGCATCCTTTTTCGTGCACATCACTGTCCTGTAGGACTCTACGGGAGCACCTGGGAGAACAGGAAGTGTCCATCTCTCTGACCATAGATGCCTTAGAAGAAACGGACCTGGGTAACTACACGTGTTTTGTGGAGAACGGGAACGGCAGACGACAAGCAAACGTCCTGCTCACCAAGCGCGGTAAGAAACCAGACACAAAACTGACACACACTCTTGCTAACACGTGAATAAACTCTGATGCACACCGAGCAAGCACATGAAGCATGTGAAGATTTTACGGTCGCTCGAAATGCTTCTTCGTGATTGGTTAACGTAACGCACATACACAGCAGATGACTGTATACGTGTCAAAAAAACACAGTGATTGCACCATGATGATGTTCATAAAAGGTCAGTGTGATTCATCACTGTGATTCCACCATATTTTATCACCCTAGATATTCAACCAATGCGTTGCCTAGTTTGTTTACCCACATTTGATTGGTTACCAGTGATTAACAAACAAGATTTAAAAAAACAAAAAAAAAACAGCTTTAACCAACTGAAATTAATTCCTGGCAAGCACATCTTCTTAGCACAAAAGTCAAATATCTGTAAGTGACCTTGCTCAAGGACTGCTGTTACTATTATTTTTTTTCTTCTTTTTGTGAGTCCCCAGTGGTCCTGTGTAGGATCTCTAAGCCAAACAGCATAGTTACTATTGTTGCTAAGTGACATCCTGTATGCATTTATGAGCGACTTTCTTCGATTCCTGCTCTCTCCTTGCCTTTCAGTGATACTCTATAATCAAAATGGTTGCACTCATTCTTTGGCAAGAGGTTTGAATTCGAATCTGGAAGGATTGTTAAGGGGTAAGAAATAGCAATACAAAGGAAAGAACAAATCCATGGCCACTTTCATCTCTGTTTCGGTTCTGTGGAGAGAAAGAGAGCGTACGAGTGGGTAGATTGCATTTAATCTGTTTTGGAGCCGTCTATTTTTCACAGCATATTTAGCTCGGCGCAGGCCTGTCCTCGGCGCTGTTGTACGCCGCTCGGCAGGTCCAGAGCCTCAGGGTCTTCTGGTAATGGAATCTCCTGCAGTGTGTGTTCAATGTCAGCGTGGGATGGATGGAGGCCACTTGTGATGCAGCTGGACCGGCACAAAGACTGTGCCCAGTTTGATACCTGCAGGAAATTTTAATTATGCATCAAAAAATGCAGATGCTTTTATTTGGAGTCAACAGAAGTGCTATAATGCAGATGTATGTGTTCAGATCACTAATGAACTAGTCAAGTCAGATGAAAAATTTAGCAGAGCGTCTACAAAGCGCACATTAAACAGTATGATGGTGAGCAATGGTGGGCAGATGGAGCAGAGCAGCACCCTATACAGTACATCGCCGGTTTTTCGCAGCGTGTTAAACGGTCCGTTTTTCAGCACGTTTTTTTTTTTTTTTTTTTAATGTTCACACCCAGGCGTTAAACGCGGGCGATGCGCTGAATGAAAGTGCAGATTCACTCCCTGACAGTAGGTGGCGCTTATTGAAAAGCAGAAATACAAAAAATAAAGCTCAATCTTGTTTTATAGCACAAAATCTAACGTGTATGATGTACAGAACTGTGTCTATTGTAATATATACTGTAAAGTATTGCAAAGATTTGGAGAGGGAAAGCAGGATTGTCAGTGGATAACAGGAGTTCTTTCACCAGAAACGTGTGTGCGAAATAATTCTGGGTTCGTTTCAGGTCTGTAAAGTTTTTGAAATCTTGTAGGGCTGGAAAATTTTCTGAAAGCTGGTAAGCGCATCTGTTATATTAAACACAGGTACAAACGCATATCTAAAACCACTGAAAACATTCTGCTGGACTGTTGGATGACTTCATCAGCTGTCTATTACAGCGTTACTCTATAAAATGGAGTAGATAGCATCTTATAGCACAAGTCAAGCCTTTTGATTTCAATTTATTTGAGGTTATATCGTTATAAATGTCGTCCTGCCCCACCAAAATCTACGATCATGAGCCTTTTTCACCCCAATCAATCGCCTACCTCCCCCCACAGGGTCATGGCTTTGGTACGGTCGACACGGTATACAGGCTAACCGCTGCACCACTCTGGAGAATGAGGTTAAGTGTGCATTTAACATGAGAGAGATATATTTTCCCGTAGGCGGAATCATGTGCTAGGAGGCCATAACAGACCTACAAGGCTATAAACGTTACTCTGATTTATGAATCTTAAATCTCGGCGATTTAAAAATGTCTCTATATTTTTAACAAGGCAGAAACTGGGTGGTCTGGTGCAGTGAATAATACTACATCCATATCTGCCTGTTTAAATATTAACGCCATCCACAGCCTGAGAATCAGCCATGACTGACAGCTTCTTGTCCAAGAACAAAGAACTGCTTATTCATCTTCTGTATTATTACACGTGTGTGTGTCAGTGATATACTGAAGTGAGTAGTCTTTCTAAAAGTTAAAACGAGCCCCACTGGTGGTCGTTCATGACTTCGAATGCTCACTGGATAAAAGTCAGAAGTGCTTCGCTATGCTCGTTGTGCCTGACAAGCTGCAGGGACTGCGTCTTTTCCATTTTTATGCAAAAGTAGTTATACTTTATTTCTTTCATCCTTTTCAGAGTCTCTCTCTCTCTCTCTCTCTCTCTCTCTCTCTCTCTCTCTCTGTCCTTGATCTCAAAACTGCAGACACTCTATATTTAACATTTGACTCATCATTTTCTATTCACCACGCTTGTTATGAGCGATCATGTCTGGTTTGGTCATGTCGAATTCCTTCTTCTGTGTGCAGCAGGGTTTTACAGGAAGTAAGTTTAAACCAGTACATTTTATTTTTATCCAAAGTGCTGAACATGTACAGTACATTCGCACGTCTGAGATACACACGTCTGACGAATTAAAGGAAACAACGATGGCTGGGTTGCGCTGTGGAGGGCATTTATTTATTTATTTATTTATTTTACTGACACGTCACGGCGAATCAATCCAGAGTTCTTCTGACTGATCACCTTTATCCGAAGAAGAAGCATTTCTCTTCTGATGTCTATTCGTCTTGCGTGACTCACCTACATCCACACCACCATGAGGGCTCAGTGAACAATTCGATGAGGATGGAAATGATGGAAATGATATCCGTTGACCTTCACAGTTACCAGCTCTCATCCAAATTGGACAGCTATGTGAGATTTTTGGAGGGACATGTTAGTGACGGCGCCCTCCATCACGATCAGTTGGCAAAACACTAACCGAGGGAACATCGTTTGAAAGAACGGCGTTCAGAGTTGCAGTGCCGGAGTGCAGTGAAGCTATTCAGACACTTCGTGGTGGCCCGCACATTACTAAGACGTTTCTCCCTATAATTTGTCACCCATCTGTCCATAAACAGAGACAATATGACACTCATCTCAGTCAACAGTGTGGGAAGCATGTAGATGTGTCATGATTGAAATGATTAACAAAATGATGGTTATTATCTTGAACGACGAGAACAACATGACTAATGGAAGACCCTCTACTATGCACATGTTTGAGTCTGTTGCAGATTTTCGTATCCCGTGGTGGGTTTGTTTGAGCTTTTGGAAAGTGATGGCAAGTTTATTTATCATTTCACACAAGACATTGAAATGCCTATGGCGATACAGTGATTAAAATAGAATAAAGACAGGTAGAGTATAATACGACAATATAGAAAAACACATTATATAATATAAGTAGGTGGGAAAACAATATGAGTAGTGTAGCTCGTACCGTGCTAAAGTAAGGTGTTGAGTAAGGTGGATATGTAAGTTGACATGGTGACACTGGGAACAGAGGAAGGAATTGGGCTACAGGCTCTAGAGCTATTTAGAAACTTCATCACCTGAAGGTAAAACTGTTCTTCATCCTGCTTGTCCGTGACTGGATGCTCTAAAAACAGTTGCCAGATGGCAGTCGGGAAAACAGATTGTGTGCTGAGTGACTGAGGACTGAGGTGATTTTGTGAGCCTTCCTCGGGCACCGTGTCCGGTAGATGTCCTGTAAAGTTGCGAGTCTGTTACCTGTGATGAGTTCTGCTGTTCTCACCAGTCTAAGGAGAGCCTTGCGGTTGCGGGCGGAGAAAAGTGCCGCACCATGCAGTGATGCAGAAAGTCAGGATGCTGTCTGTGGAACAGCAGAAGAAGTTATAAAGGATGTTAGGGGTCAGAGCAAACTTCTTGAGCTTCCACAGGAAATGCAGTAAGTAGGTGGGACTATTTATGAGATTATTGACAGAATGTAACAATAAGCTTTGTCCATTTTGTCCGTGTAATGTAATGAAGAACAGGGAATCAATGTTCAAAGAGTTTTCATCTCCTGAGGCATTTCCTGAGGCCATGCCTGCGGAAGCTGTTCTGGTTCATTTCTAGAACGTGGAATAGGCCTGTTTGGCCAAAAACATGTTGGTTGACAACATAGGTGTCCCCCAAACAAATAGAATTAATGAAGATGACTTTGTCCCGATCCACCTAGGTTCTGATTTGTAATTAATCATGTGTTTGGGGATGTTAAAATGTAAAATAACCCCTTTACAAGTGTTGGATGTTTCCATTCCATCTGTGTCAGGGGTGTCAGACCCTATCTCACCGAACAGGCTACACAGCTACTAGTCCAGGCTCTTGTCATATCAGAACTGGACTACTGCAACGCACTACTCTCGGGCCTCCCAGCAGCTCCATCAAACCCCTTCAGATGATTCAGAATGCAGCGTGCCTCGTCTTCAACCAGCCCAAGAGAACCCATGTCACACCCCTCTTCATCTCCCTCCACTGGCTTCCCGTATCAAATTCAAGGCCTTTATGATCACGTAAAAGACCTTGTCTGGAACAGCGCCCCCTACCTCAACTCTCTCCTGAAGGCTTACGTTCCCCTGCGATCAATCAACGACCGACGCTTAGTAGTACCTACTCAGCGTGGCTCAAGACCCCTTTCCAGAACCTTCACACTAACTGTTCCTCAGTGGTGGAATGAACTTCAGGTCAAAACTGGCGTGAAATTTGTACGCATACATCATACACAAGTATGTCAAGCCTTAATGTGCTCCAACTTTAGGCATAAAAGAAGCCTGACTACACAGTGACAGACAAGACCAATTTGATGTTTATTTGGTCTCTAATTGGACGGAAGCTAGTGAACGATAGTCAGATTTATCCTTGATACCCAGATATCCTTGATACTACATGCTCTCTAAGTAGCCTGCAGTAGCATTTTTCTGCCAAAGAGGGAGTAATTCCAAAATCCTGTCATTCTGTAACTGGAGAAATTAATTTGCCATGCAGATTTTAATATTTCAAAACATTTTTCAGACACTGTAGTGAGCACAAATCATTAGGCCTCAAAGCGAGATCAGCAGAGCAGTGGAACAAGATGTTGTGCTCTGAATGTTATTACCCAGTGAAGCCACGGTGGTTAACACAGATCGACTGCATAATTCTAACTGTAGAGTCTTTTTTCCCCACCAGGAGCTTTCATTTGATGCAGCATATGGAAAGGATTTACTCCAAAAACTCGCAGAAACATCTCTGGAGCTCTTGGTTCTTAATCTTCTGCACTGAAGACACGGAGTTCACATCCCATGCTCAGATGTTTATTTCATAAGTGTAATGCTGCAGTATTAATGGGTTTCAGATCTACTGCGGCACTGTCATGTTGTCTATGTAGAAATCTGTATGTTTTTACAGTCTCCAAGTCTCTATAGTCCAGAATAATTATTAGAATTAAACAGGTGCACACACACACACACACACACACACACACACACATACACACATAGCTGCCACATTATATATGTTCATGCACTCTCTCTCTCTCTCTCTCTCTCTCTCTCTCTCTCTCTCTCGCTCAGAGCATGTACTTTTAAGAGCCCTTCAGCCCCAGAGAGTCTGAAAAATAGGCCATCTAATTAGAGGATGTGTTCAAATTAGAGAACAAAGATGCTTTGAAGATGCATTTCTACCTGTTACATATTGCTTTCTCTTTTAAACTTAATTAGCTACGGCACTCATCCATGCTGCAATTCGTGCCATTTGAAAGAATGACCCCATTCCCTTTTTTCCTGTTTAATGGCTGTTAGAAGTAATGAACTTTTCCTCTCAGCTCATTGTGTATCTTAATGCTCACTATTGACTTTTGGATCAGCTTTGCTCTATTGTTTGGCCGTTTAGGATGTTGTTGTTTTTCCCCTTGAACATTCCTTGAGTTTCTAAAAACCTCTGAAATAGCCGTTGTTAAACTCGTACGCGGGTGGCATGGTGGTACAGTGGGTAGTATTGCCGAAACACGGCTCAAGCATTGATACTGAGCTCACACTAATGGAGTTCCATCTGTTTTCCTTCTGTCTGTGAGGGTTTCCTCCAGGTTCTCCAGTTTCCTCCCAACGCCCAGAAACATGTGGATTACTACTCCAAACTACTTAGCTATGCCACATTGTCCCTAGATGTGAATGTGAGCACGTTCGCCTCACACCTCCAGGGTCGGGGGTTCGATTCCCGCCGTGAATGTGGACTGGATAGTATCAGTATGTAGGATTCCTGTGTGTGTGGAGTTTGCATGTTCTCCCCGTGCTCCGGGTACTCCGGTTTCCTCCCCCAGTCCAAAGACATGCATGGTAGGCTGATTGGCGTGTCTAAAGTGTCCGTAGTGTATGAATGGATGTGTGAGTGTGTATGTGATTGTGTGATGGACTGGCACCCTGTCCAGGGTGTACCCCGCCTTGTGCCCCATGCTCCCTGGGATAGGCTCCCCTGAAAGGAGTAAGCGGTAGAAGATGGATGCATGGATCCACTGTGATCACTGTGAACAGGATAAAGTGGTTACAGAGGATGAATGAATGAATGACTCTCACATACAAAACATTATGTGAGTTAGAATCATTTTTCATTAGTGCCTGTGGATAGATGGAAAAAACATCTCAAGCAGGCTATAAATGTGTTTTTTAGGAAGGTTGACTCACCCAAATCCCCTCTGCTGTTCTTTTCTCTCGCCTCTGCCGATTGACGCGTTCTAGCCGACTGAGTGACCTGGCCCATTGTAAATCTTTTGGGCTTTTGCTCAGCGCGTGTGTTACCATTATGCAAGCACTTGGTGTACTGCCACCTCTGCCTGCATTCTTTTGATAATTGTTGTTTTCATTGCATCACCTGGCACTGACAGCACCTATAATAAGTTTTTAATGGCACCAGAGGTGTCTACGGTGACTTGGTTTTGCAGCACATTAGGCAGCCTCTTCATTCTGAGTGCAAAGTAAAGATGGCTGAACTGTGATTGTGGATGAGATTGTGATTGTGATTGTGGATGAGATTGTGATTGTGATTGTGGATGAGGTTGTGATTGTGATTGTGGATGAGATTGTGATTGTGGATGAGGTTGTGATTGTGATTGTGGATGAGATTGTGATTGTGATTGTGGATGAGATTGTGATTGTGGATGAGGTTGTGATTGTGATTGTGGATGAGATTGTGATTGTGATTGTGGATGAGGTTGTGATTGTGATTGTGGATGAGATTGTGATTGTGGATGAGGCTGTGATTGTGATTGTGGATGAGATTGTGATTGTGGATGAGATTGTGATTGTGGATGAGGTTGTGATTGTGGATGAGATTGTGATTATGATTGTGGATGAGATTGTGATTGTGGTTGAGGTTGTGATTGTGATTGTGGATGAGATTGTGATTATGGATGAGATTGTGATTGTGGATGAGATTGTGATTGTGGATGAGATTGTGATTATGATTGTGGATGAGATTGTGATTGTGGATGAGGTTGTGATTGTGGATGAGATTGTGATTATGATTGTGGATGAGATGGTGATTGTGGATGAGACTGTGATTGTGGATGAGATTGTGATTGTGATTGTGGATGAGATTGTGATTGTGGATGAGATTGTGATTATGATTGTGGATGAGATGGTGATTGTGGATGAGGTTGTGATTGTGGATGAGATTGTGATTATGATTGTGGATGAGATTGTGTTTGTGATTGTGGATGAGGTTGTGATTGTGGATGAGATTGTGATTATGATTGTGGATGAGATTGTGATTGTGGATGAGATTGTGATTATGATTGTGGATGAGATTGTGATTGTGGATGAGATTGTGATTATGATTGTGGATGAGATGGTGATTGTGGATGAGGTTGTGATTGTGGATGAGATTGTGATTATGATTGTGGATGAGATTGTGTTTGTGATTGTGGATGAGGTTGTGATTGTGGATGAGATTGTGATTATGATTGTGGATGAGATTGTGTTTGTGATTGTGGATGAGGTTGTGATTGTGGATGAGATTGTGATTATGATTGTGGATGAGATTGTGATTGTGGATGAGATTGTGATTATGATTGTGGATGAGATTGTGATTGTGGATGAGGTTGTGATTGTGGATGAGATTGTGATTATGATTGTGGATGAGATTGTGTTTGTGATTGTGGATGAGGTTGTGATTGTGGATGAGGTTGTGGTTGTGATTGTGGATGAGGTTGTGATTGTGAGTGTGGATGAGATTGTGATTGTGATTGTGGATGAGATTGTGATTGTGGATGAGATTGTGATTGTGGATGAGATTGTGATTGTGATTGTGGACGAGATTGTGATTGTGATTGTGGATGAGATTGTGATTGTGGATGAGATTGTGATTGTGGATGAGATTGTGATTGTGATTGTGGATGAGATTGTGATTGTGATTGTGGATGAGATTGTGATTGTGGATGAGGTTGTGATTGTGATTGTGGATGAGATTGTGATTGTGGATGAGGTTGTGATTGTGATTGTGGATGAGATTGTGATTGTGATTGTGGATGAGATTGTGATTGTGGATGAGGTTGTGATTGTGATTGTGGATGAGATTGTGATTGTGATTGTGGATGAGGTTGTGATTGTGATTGTGGATGAGATTGTGATTGTGGATGAGGCTGTGATTGTGATTGTGGATGAGATTGTGATTGTGGATGAGATTGTGATTGTGGATGAGGTTGTGATTGTGGATGAGATTGTGATTATGATTGTGGATGAGATTGTGATTGTGGATGAGGTTGTGATTGTGATTGTGGATGAGATTGTGATTATGGATGAGATTGTGATTGTGGATGAGATTGTGATTGTGGATGAGATTGTGATTATGATTGTGGATGAGATTGTGATTGTGGATGAGGTTGTGATTGTGGATGAGATTGTGATTATGATTGTGGATGAGATGGTGATTGTGGATGAGACTGTGATTGTGGATGAGATTGTGATTGTGGATGAGATTGTGATTGTGGATGAGATTGTGATTATGATTGTGGATGAGATGGTGATTGTGGATGAGGTTGTGATTGTGGATGAGATTGTGATTATGATTGTGGATGAGATTGTGTTTGTGATTGTGGATGAGGTTGTGATTGTGGATGAGATTGTGATTATGATTGTGGATGAGATTGTGTTTGTGATTGTGGATGAGGTTGTGATTGTGGATGAGATTGTGATTATGATTGTGGATGAGATTGTGATTGTGGATGAGATTGTGATTATGATTGTGGATGAGATTGTGATTGTGGATGAGGTTGTGATTGTGGATGAGATTGTGATTATGATTGTGGATGAGATTGTGTTTGTGATTGTGGATGAGGTTGTGATTGTGGATGAGGTTGTGGTTGTGATTGTGGATGAGGTTGTGATTGTGAGTGTGGATGAGATTGTGATTGTGATTGTGGATGAGATTGTGATTGTGGATGAGATTGTGATTGTGGATGAGATTGTGATTGTGATTGTGGACGAGATTGTGATTGTGATTGTGGATGAGATTGTGATTGTGGATGAGATTGTGATTGTGGATGAGATTGTGATTGTGATTGTGGATGAGATTGTGATTATGATTGTGGATGAGATTGTGATTGTGGATGAGATTGTGATTGTGGATGAGGTTGTGATTGTGGATGAGATTGTGATTATGATTGTGGATGAGATTGTGTTTGTGATTGTGGATGAGGTTGTGATTGTGGATGAGGTTGTGGTTGTGATTGTGGATGAGATTGTGATTGTGCTTGTGGATGAGATTGTGATTGTGGATGAGATTGTGATTGTGGATGAGATTGTGATTGTGATTGTGGACGAGATTGTGATTGTGATTGTGGATGAGGTTGTGATTGTGGATGAGACTGTGATTGTGATTGTGGATGAGACTGTGATTGTGATTGTGGATGAGATTGTGATTGTGTTTGTGGATGAGATTGTGATTGTGATTGTGGATGAGATTGTGATTGTGGATGTGATTGTGGATGAGATTGTGATTGTGATTGTGGATGAGATTGTGATTGTGATTGTGGATGAGATTGTGATTGTGCTTGTGGATGAGATTGTGATTGTGGATGAGATTGTGATTGTGATTGTGGATGAGATTGTGATTGTGGATGAGATTGTGATTGTGGATGAGACTGTGATTGTGATTGTGGATGAGATTGTGATTGTGGATGAGACTGATTGTGGATGAGATTGTGATTGTGATTGTGGATGAGATTATGATTGTGATTGTGGATGAGATTGTGATTGTGAGTGTGGATGAGATTGTGATTGTGGATGAGACTGTGATTGTGATTGTGGATGTGATTGTGATTGTGGATGAGATTGTGATTGTGGATGAGATTGTGATTGTGGATGAGATTGTGATTGTGGATGAAACTGTGATTGTGGATGAGATTGTGATTGTGGATGAGATTGTGATTGTGATTGTGGATGAGATTGTGATTGTGGATGAGATTGTGATTGTGGATGAGACTGTGATTGTGGATGAGATTGTGATTGTGATTGTGGATGAGATTGTGATTGTGGATGAGACTGTGATTGTGGATGAGATTGTGATTGTGGATGAGACTGTGATTGTGGATGAGATTGTGATTGTGGATGAGATTGTGATTGTGATTGTGGATGAGATTGTGATTGTGGATATGATTGTGATTGTGATTGTGGATGAGATTGTGATTGTGGATGAGATTGTGATTGTGGATGAGGTTGTGATTGTGGATGAGATTGTGATTGTGATTGTGGATGAGATTGTGATTGCGGATGAGGTTGTGATTATGGATGAGATTGTGATTGTGATTGTGGATGAGATTGTGATTGTGATTGTGGATGAGATTGTGATTGTGGATGAGACTGTGATTGTGGATGAGACTGTGATTGTGGATGAGATTGTGATTGTGGATGAGACTGTGATTGTGGATGAGATTGTGATTGTGATTGTGGATGAGATTGTGATTGTGGATGAGGTTGTGATTGTGGATGAGATTGTGATTGTGATTGTGGATGAGATTGTGATTGTGGATGAGATTGTGATTGTGATTGTGGATGAGATTGTGATTGTGGATGAGATTGTGATTGTGGATGAGATTGTGATTGTGATTGTGGATGAGATTGTGATTGCGGATGAGGTTGTGATTATGGATGAGATTGTGATTGTGGATGAGATTGTGATTGTGGATGAGGTTGTGATTGTGATTGTGGATAAGACAATAAGAGTAGAGGACACTACGTAAAGGTGAAAAAGTGTGTGTAGATGCTCACTGTATGTTTATCAGCTTAATCCTGCAGTGAAGATAGTGGTTTGCATGTTTGGATCTCACCTCCGGGGTCGGGGGTTTGATTCCCACCTCTGCCCTCTGTGTGTGGAGTTTGCATGTTCTCCCTGTGCCTCTGGGTTTCCGCCGGGTTCTCCGGTTTCCTCCCCAAGTCCAAAGACTTGCGCTGTAGGCTGATTGGCATTTCCAAATTGTCCATAATGTGTGAGCGATTGTGACCTGTGATGGGTTGGCACCATGTCCAGGGTGTCCCCCGCCCTGGCATAGGCTCCAGGCTCCCTGTGACCCTGTGAAGGATAAGTGGTACAGAAGATGGATGGTGGATTAAGCCCATATGAAAGACTATAGGACTATAGGTTTGCATCAAGGATAAGGCAATTTAATTCAATTTTAGTGAGCACTATACCAAAAATAAAGACAAATACTGCGTTAGAAGACAAATTAATGATAAAATTTACAGGCTTCGGTACAGCTTTTGACTCTCAGCATATGAACTGTTTCCTCACTGAGAGCTGTGTGTTTGCAAGCATTAAACAAAGCATTATCTTCTTCTTCTTCTTTTTTTTCCCCAGCCACACAAACACACAAGATGCATTCTGTGTCAGGAAGGCAAATCAGCTAGCTCCTTTTCCATTTGCATGACACTAAGCCTCCAAACAATGAACCACATCCATCTTCCCCCTCTCGTTCCCCCCCTCCCTCCTCCTTTCAGCTTCTTTCCTGAGTCATCCCTGCATTCTCCTTTCCTAGAAGAGAGCAAATAGCAGTGACTGATTCCTCAGCAGCCGCTGTCCAAATATCAGCTCTGACAGATCGAGATGGCAGCAGCTCCATCTAATAGAGAGAGCGAGAAAAAGAGAGAGAGAGAGGAAGGATGAATCATACAACACCAAGTGGCTTTGTAAAATCTATTGGCACATCAGTGAAGCATAGACCTGCCAGTTCACAGATAATTTGTCTTAATCTACACAGCAGTCAGGAGGAGAGAGGACGAGCGATGGACAGAAAGAGAGAGAGCAGCGGTGATGGACGGGTCAGTGATGGACGTGGCAGATATGGTTAGAACACAACAGATCTTTAGGACGGATGTTAGAAAGAGGAGAGTGAGAGGAGGAAAAAGAAAAGAATAGGGACAGAAGCTAGATGAAGTTAGTAATATAGTGTGGCTCTAAGAACACGTGCAGCTTTTATGCCTGTGTTATTGTGTGGACCTATATGCATAGTGTGTGTGTGTGTGTGTGTGTGTGTGTGTGTGTGTGTGTGTGTGAATCCTTGTTGCTTTCTGGCCATTGTGGTCTGAAATGAGCTTGTATGGGTTTATGTGATGAATTGAGACAAATGCAGTGCATAGTAGAACAAGCAAACATTAGTCAGCTGATGGGCCATGCATACAGTCTGAAACATCCAGCTGCAAAGCCTGAAAGCATCTCACACACACACACACACACACACACACACACACACAGTCCAGTTCCTTTTTAGCCCCTGTACTCTATCTGCATGCTACACGTATCCTAGCAGTAGCCATATTGGAAACTGGCAGTTGAAGCAGTGATGAGTTAGACCTAAATCAATTTTCCTTAAGTGGTTTTGGAGGATTTGGACCGTTGCAATTCATTCTTTGCAACAAAGCTACACAAGTGTGGTTCTTTAACATGGGGAAATGTGCCTTAACTATGTCTAATTGGCAGAATGGCTTACATCCTTTTCTGCATCACTTCCTCCGGTCGGGTGTCGCCTCCCTCTACATTACACTCTATCCACATTCAGACACTGGAGTATTGCCTTGCTCAGCTTTTATGGATGTTGTCGAGCCCACTAGGATGATGGATATTGAGGCTGCGAGGAGAGTTCGATCATCGATAAAACTGGCCGCATGAACGCTAAACATTTGATCCTGTTGAATCTTTGTGGACCGCAGGAAGCTGCTCACAAGCAGTGTTTCCAGTGTACCACAAAGTGTGTGTGTGTGTGGGGGGGGGGGGCTTGTTGGTGTCAGGGGAGTATTGTCTAACAGGCTTCTACTCAAGCAGCTACCTAAGGAATAGCTGTGGAGTCTTTTTTCTCGGTCAAATGTTAACTCAATAGCGAGGTTGTTGTGCACGTTGTAAATAAATCTCTCTTCTCTTCTCGTCCTGTTCCTCTCTCTGTGTGTTTCTCAGCAGAGCTCATGTACACAGTGGAGCTGGCCGGTGGACTGGGTGCCATTTTCCTCTTGCTCGTCTTCCTGGTCACCCTGTACAAATGCTACAGAATTGAGCTCATGCTCTTTTATAGGAACCACTTTGGCAGCGAGGACTTGGATGGCGGTAAGACAGCGATGACTTAAGACCTCTATATGCTTTAACAATAGGCGTAATAAATGGTTTATACAAAGGTTTATTTGCTACATTAATTTTTATTGACTGTTGTGTGTGAATTTAATTGTGATAGACACAAACACTGAATATGAGCAACATGTATATACAAATGCTAACAATGCTAAGTAGAATTAAAAGTTAGTAGAATTTGAGTGTAGAAAGTATAGAAACATTAGATGCTCTATTCACTGCTGCTAGTACAATAGGTTTTACAGGTCTGTAGCATGTCTGTGAAGGGATTTGAGGCTGCCTTAAGATACATAACACCTTCAACGTTGGGGACACTGGAGATATGCCCAGTTTTATGTCCAGGAATAAAAACCCTCACATTTTACTCTTTACATTTGTATTTAGACCTAAACAAGTACTTAATTCTCTCATCCAACCAAAGACTGTACATCAATTGAATGGGTTCAGTTTAGCATCCAATCAAGTTCTTCATTGTAGATATAACAATCAGGAATCATGCCAGTTCATCACCTGCTGTGCTACACAGTGTAGTTAATCTGTAGCTGTAGCTATCCATGTATTTCGGTAGATGGTAGATGGTACTACGGAACCACTGGACTGCGGTGGTTGTCTCCTTAGGTGCCTCCTTTGCCTCCCTAGAAGGTATGAACCCCATCTAATTTGAAGCAGGTTGAGGTAGGTTTTGCTAATTTGCGCACATTAGCTTGGTATGGTTTTAAAAGTTCTTTGCTAATACTACAATAGACTAGAATCAGTTCCAGTAGCTAACATAACTGGCTAGGCAGCAAGACAAATTATATCTAATTGTAAATATTGCAAAATTACCGAGATTGAATGAGATTCTTAGTCAAAATGGCATACTTTGAACCAAAAATCATCTTTTAATTAGTTTTGGACAAGTAACAGAATTTACTTTGAAACATGAAGCATGACATTATTTTAAGTATTTTCAGTACTTGATTACACTTAAAAACAGTAACTTTGTTTACTTTCACAGTACATTTTCTAGCGGGATACTTCCACCTGTAATTGAGTAAGATTTTGACACGGCATCTATACTTTTACTTTTAAGTATAATTTCTCAGTACTTTATCTTCCCCTAGTAATAAAGTGATCCTTATACGGTACGATCGAATCTATACATTGTACAAATGGCTATCAATGAATAATACACACGTGAGTTTATATAAGGTTTTATTTCACATGTTTTTGTCACACATGTAAACTTCCAATGCATTCAACATGGATTCAATATTAGCTTGATCAAATCAGCTGGGTTCAACAGATATTCACAAAATGATAGTCAGAAATTAGTGGAGCTAGAAATTCCAAGCTTTCAAATTTTTCACATAAAAAGAATTAGCAATAACAAAATCCATCCATCCATCTTCTATACCGCTTATCCTTCCTTCAGGGTCACGGGGAACCTGGAGTCTATCCCAGGGAGCATCGGGCACGAGGCGGGGTACACCCTGGACAGGGTGCCAGTCCATCACAGGGCAGCAATAACAAAATGAATGAGAAAATAAGAATGTTTTGTATTCAAGTATATAAAATACCTTTAAGGGTGCACGGTGGCTTAGTGGTTAGCACGTTCGTCTCACACCTCCAGGGTCGGGGGTTCGATTCCCACCGTGGCCCTGTGTGTGTGTGCGGAGTTTGCATGTTCTCCCCGTGCTGCGGGGGTTTCCTCTGGGTTCTCCGGTTTCCTCCCCCAGTCCAAAGACATGCATGGTAGACTGATTGGCGTGTCTAAAGTGTCCGTAGTGTATGAATGGGTGTGTGAGTGTGTGTGTGATTGTGCCCTGCGATGGATTAGCACCCTGTCCATGGTGTACCCCGCCTTGTCCCCCATGCTCCCTGGGATAGGCTCCAGGTTCACCGTGACCCTGAAAAGGATAAAGCGGTATAGAAGATGGATGGAAAATACCTTTACAATAACATACAGTGTCTATCATAAAAAGTTTAATGAACGTGTTTTCTAAAGCAGGCGTGACAGACTTTAGGCTAGCTATTTACAATATGCTTACCTTGCCTGTACCAATTTTAATGAAGTTCACTACCAAATATTATGATCCTTAAGTAATATTGTAGGTCTAACCTGAGGATAACTCATCTACACTCATCTACCACTTTATTAGGAACACCAACATGCAATTTTCCAATCAGTCAATCATGTGACATCAGTTCAGTGCATAACATCGATGCAGATAGAGATGAAGAGCGTCAGTTAATGATCACATCAAATATCAGAATGGAAATAATGTGATCGCAGTGACCTTTGCTAGGCCATGATTGTTAGCGGTTTGAGTATTTCATAATCTGCAGATCTCCTGGGATTTCTACACACAACAGTCTGTAGAGTGTATACAGAATGGTGCAGCAGTTCTGCAGGTGGAAACGCTTTGTTTATGAGCGAGATCCGAGGAGAATGGCCAGAGAGTGTCTAAATGACAGGAGGTCTATAGTAAATAATCACTCTTCACAACCGTGGTGAGCAGAAAAGCATCTTAGAACACGCTGAACCGTGAAGAGGATGTTCTACGACAGCAGAAGACCACATCGAGTTCCGGTCGATGGAAAACACCGGGCAAAATTTCTAATCTTTACATTATCTTTCCCATCTGGCACCAACACCCACGCCAAGTCCAAATCACTTAGATCAAATGTTCCTCATTGTGATGTTTGATGCGAACATTAACCTGAAGCTTTTGTCCTCTAGGAATATGACGTTATGTATTGTGTTGCTGCCACACGATTGAACGATTAGATAATTGTACGAGTGAACAGGTGTTCCTAATGAAGTGGCCAGCGAGTGTATGTGAAGAACTGGATCTTTATCGTCCATCATACCTCAATCATGCCTCGACAGAGTAAAACATACACCTTTCAGTGATCTAATTTAGGACTGTAGGATTCTGGGTGAAACAGGAATCACGATATTAGAATTCAGATCACGATGGTCACTCGTGTTTGTTTGAACAACGTTGTGCGGAAAAAATATGGCTGTTTATTGGATTCTTACATTGCTGTAGCAGACCGTGTGTAACCAGTAAGCCAGCGGAATAGTGACTCTGCGAGTGCAGATACTGTGGAGTAATGCAATCTGTACAATTCCTAATTAATGTTGTTGAAGCACAAACAAATCCAGGAGCGGTGAAATATCGTGTGTATGGAACCTTCACACTGAAGTGTGTTTATACGCCAGACGTGTAACAGCAATTCACACCACCTCTCTGGTTATTAATGTTTCATCATTTAAAAATCTTTAGAACCCTGACCTGCTACTCTTTTATTGTGGGCTCTAATGAACATATACATTTCATCCCCATGCTCTGTTTATTTCCTTCAGTCGCAGCTGAGAAATTACAAGCAGTTTATTTGATGAATTGTGTTCAGTGGTGTGCCTCGCTCTGCCTGACATTCCATTAAACAAATTGAATGGGGCTTGAACTTTAGAACAGGACAACATTGGCTAAATATTTCAACACATTTAACATTGTCGGTCTGGATTTATCTTTTTTAAATTGTCTAACTTTTTCAGGAGGAACTAGGATAGATATTTTCTAAAATGTTCAAAAAAATGTCTATTTCTTTCTAAAAAATGACTGAAATGACCTTCTGTCAAATCTAGTATTAACTTTATAAGATTATAATAAACCAAATATAAGATTATTAAACCTACTGCTAGATATTCTTTACTCATTTTGAGTTTTTCTCTGTTGGCAGATATGTTTCCATGCAGAAGCAACATTATATGTCAAAAGAATAAGACATTTTACAAAATGAAATTAGTAAAAAAATGTCTAGATATTGCCATGCTTTTTTTTTTTTTTTTTTTTTTTTTTTTTGCAGTGCAGTCATGTTTCAAAAGGAACTAAAACTTTTCTGGAGTGGTTGTCAGCGTGAGGTTATTCATAATGTCCTCTAACAGGCATTGGCAGGCATCTGTGCTGGAATTAGGAGATGGAGAGAGAGAGCGAGCGAGTGTGAGAGAGAGAGAGTTAGATAGAGAAAGAGCCGGTGAAAGGAGGAGGGGGGGTATGGGAGAAGAAAAAAAAATATTACTCAAGAGCCAAGGGACATGGCATATAGGATGTCACTAAGTCTACAAAGCTGTTTTGATTTGTTTTTTCTGAAGTCATGCATATTTTCTTCTTTTCTTTTTAGCCATCTTGATGCTTGACATTCTGGAGCTTTCTTGCTATTACTGCAAGAGTTGCAAGGCTGTCCCTCTCCAGGGTTTGAGCTTAATAGATGGCTCTAAGGCAGATAGGAGAAGGGGGAGCGGGATAGGGATGAAGGGGACTTAACGTGAGTGCCTTGAACTTAATTCCAAACAGCAATTGTCTCCTTTAATTGTAGCACTCCAGTGAGCTCGGGGGAGAGGGAAACAGATTTTCAATTTGCTCTCAGTTTAAGGGGATCAGTTTCAATAAGCCAGCAGGCCATGCCCACAGCTCCCTGAAGAGATGCACATGTCCCAGATACACAGAGGTGATTATTCGTCTTCCAACCTCTCTCTCTCTCTCTCTCTCTCTCTCTCCTGCCCGCTTGCTCTCTCTCACACATATATCCCTCCCCCTCGATGAGTCTAGTAGCTGAGGAATCTGTTTGTCAAAGATCTTTGTTTTTACCGAATCATGTTGCAAAATGTAAGAGGTTGGGTCAATGGCCTCTCCAGTTAAATGAAGTTCCCGATCTTGACGTGACACTCGGGGCATCTTAGAATTATCGGAATTACAACCTGCTGAATGGGGAAAAGTGTTCAAGTGGCACTTTGAGCTGTAATTACTAGTGAGAACCTTAGGCAAGAATTGTTCCATAATAGCTGTCTCTTGTCCCATTTTTATTTTTTATTTTTTTACAAATATCAAGTGCGTGCTTAACATCACTGATCCTAGTAATCACTCTTCCCCTTTTACAGTCCCGTACAGATCAATTATCAAGCAAACGGAAACATGAACGCAGGAATAGAAGTATTTATTTTTTAACCTTATATAACCTCAGCCTAAATTTAAATGGGGCCATCTGGGTACATATTTACATTTTAAAAATATTTATACTTCATTAGCATCGGGTGATTTGCATGTTTTTGTTTTTTTTTTGTTTACTGCAAAACAATGAGAGCATACAGAATTAAATCATTTGAATGAATAACATGAATAATAAAACAGTTACATCGTGCTTGTTTTTACAACCTGTGCCCAAGTCACCTTGAGGAACGGAAATAAGATTTAGACTACAAAAAGTTTGGTGTTTCAGACCAACAGCTGGTGCTTTGATTGAATCCGCTTGATGGTAAACTTAATCCCCAGATTGGTGAATATGTGTTCATGGTGTATTGTAGCAATCGTCTGAATTAGCTGAAAGACAGAAAATGGAGCATCAGCTGTGATACGATGACGAGGAGGATACAGAGGACTCTGTATACAGATACGGTGACGAGGAGGATGAAGAGGACTCTGTATACAGATACGGTGATGAGGAGGATGAAGAGGACTCTGTATACAGATACGGTGACGAGGAAGATGAAGAGGACTCTGTATACAGATACGGTGATGAGGAGGATGAAGAGGACTCTGTATACAGATACGGTGATGAAGATGATGAAGAGGACTCTGTATACAGATACGGTGATGAGGAGGATGAAGAGGACTCTGTATACAGATACGGTGATGAGGATGATGAAGAGGACTCTGTATACAGATACGGTGATGAGGATGATGAAGAGGACTCTGTATACAGATACGGTGATGAGGATGATGAAGAGGACTCTGTATACAGATACGGTGATGAGGAGGATGAAGAGGACTCTGTATACAGATACGGTGATGAGGATGATGAAGAGGACTCTGTATACAGATACGGTGACGAGGAGGATGAAGAGGACTCTGTATACAGATACGGTGACGAGGAGGATGAAGAGGACTCTGTATACAGATACGGTGATGATGACGATGAAGAGGACTCTGTATACAGATACGGTGATGAGGAGGATGAAGAGGACTCTGTATACAGATACGGTGATGAAGATGATGAAGAGGACTCTGTATACAGATACGGTGATGATGACGATGAAGAGGACTCTGTATACAGATACGGTGACGAGGAGGATGAAGAGGACTCTGTATACAGATACGGTGATGAGGAGGATGAAGAGGACTCTGTATACAGATACGGTGATGAGGAGGATGAAGAGGACTCTGTATACAGATACGGTGATGAGGAGGATGAAGAGGACTCTGTATACAGATACGGTGATGAAGATGATGAAGAGGACTCTGTATACAGATACGGTGACGAGGAGGATGAAGAGGACTCTGTATACAGATACGGTGATGAGGATGATGAAGAGGACTCTGTATACAGATACGGTGATGAGGAGGATGAAGAGGACTCTGTATACAGATACGGTGACGAGGAGGATGAAGAGGACTCTGTATACAGATACGGTGATGAGGATGATGAAGAGGACTCTGTATACAGATACGGTGATGAGGAGGATGAAGAGGACTCTGTATACAGATACGGTGACGAGGAGGATGAAGAGGACTCTGTATACAGATACGGTGACGAGGATGATGAAGAGGACTCTGTATACAGATACGGTGACGAGGAGGATGAAGAGGACTCTGTATACAGATACGGTGATGAAGACGATGAAGAGGACTCTCTATACAGATACGGTGATGAGGAGGATGAAGAGGACTCTGTATACAGATACGGTGATGAGGAGGATGAAGAGGACTCTGTATACAGATACGGTGATGAAGATGATGAAGAGGACTCTGTATACAGATACGGTGATGAGGAGGATGAAGAGGACTCTGTATACAGATACGGTGATGAAGACGATGAAGAGGACTCTCTATACAGATACGGTGATGAGGAGGATGAAGAGGACTCTGTATACAGATACGGTGATGAGGAGGATGAAGAGGACTCTGTATACAGATACGGTGATGAAGATGATGAAGAGGACTCTGTATACAGATACGGTGATGAAGATGATGAAGAGGACTCTGTATACAGATACGGTGATGAGGAGGATGAAGAGGACTCTGTATACAGATACGGTGATGAGGAGGATGAAGAGGACTCTGTATACAGATACGGTGATGAGGAGGATGAAGAGGACTCTGTATACAGATACGGTGACGAGGAGGATGAAGAGGACTCTGTATACAGATACGGTGATGATGATGATGAAGAGGACTCTGTATACAGATACGGTGATGATGACGATGAAGAGGACTCTGTATACAGATACGGTGATGAGGAGGATGAAGAGGACTCTGTATACAGATACGGTGATGAGGAGGATGAAGAGGACTCTGTATACAGATACGGTGATGAGGAGGATGAAGAGGACTCTGTATACAGATACGGTGATGATGACGATGAAGAGGACTCTCTATACAGATACGGTGATGAGGAAGATGAAGAGGACTCTGTATACAGATACGGTGATGAGGAGGATGAAGAGGACTCTGTATACAGATACCGTGCTGCAGTGTACACCGTGATTAAAAATATCACGGCATTCAGTAACACATTACACATAACACAGTATCAGAAAATTATAGTTCCTGTGTGAAATGTGGAATTTGAAGTTTATTGATTTACTGGCCACAAAGTGTTGATTATGTGTCACATGACTTGTATACACAATTCTGATTCAAACTCAGAGTTAATTTCTCTATCAATCTATGTAGAAAAACGTAAGGTGTTAATTATTGTCAGTTTTGTATTGGCCAAAACGTTCCTCCGAATATTTTGGAGTTCGCTTGATTTTTTGTTCGTTTCTGTGATCACAAAATTACAGAATCCTGGAGGGACTGAAGAAAGACGTCAGTAGCCTTTGGAGTATTATTTATTGACTGGCAAAGATCTGCAAGTTACTTTTTTTAAATACTTTTTATACTTATTTTTTTTTTACAAGTGAATGAGTACACAAAATCCTCTAGTCATACCTTTGCAACTTATGAAAAGACATCAGTGTCAGAAAGATGGTAATTGAATCTAATGCAAGTGCGCCTCGTCCCTCAGGGTTGAAATGGTTTAAGTATGCTGAATGTCTATAACACGATGGATTTTGGCCATGCCGGGGGCCAAAAACGCTGCTTTGTTGTTGTTGTTGTTGTTGTTGTTTCAAAACATAAGGGCAGGGAGTGATATTAGAAAACTGGAATATATATATATATATAGTATATAATCTTGTAAAGCAATTTCCCTAATGAGTGGAAAACATGTCAGTGCACGTTCAAAAGGTAGCTGGCATTAGTTAAAAAGACTAGCAGACTAATTCACTGAAATATGCTAATGTAATATACTGTGAAGGACAGCTAGTCAGGAACAGAAAGGGTGATCTTATTTGCATAATGCAAACTCTTTCCGATGTGCTTTCATTCATTATGAGTAACAGTAGGAATTTTAGGAAAGTGTGGCTTTAAAGTTGAGCATGCATAGTATATTTATATATTTATTGCTTCACTTCACTTCATGTGCGTGAATTGGGGCACGGGGGCTTAGTGATTAGCACGTTTGCCTCGCACCTCCAGGGTTAGTGGTTCGATTCCTGCCTCTGCCCTGTGTGCATGGGGTTTGCATGTTCTCAGTGTGCTTTGGAGGTTTCCTCTGGGTACGCCAGTTTCCTCCCCCAGCCCGCAGACATGCATTGTAGGCTGATTGGGATCTTTAACTTGTCCGTAGTGTGTGTGATTGTGCCCTGCAATAGGATGGCACCCCATCCAGGGTGTCCTCCAAATCCCCTGGGATAGGCTTCAGGCTCCCCACGACCCTGTGGATAATTTAAAGAAATTAGTCTGATAAAAACTTGAAAATGAAGATTATGGAAGAGACTTTTCAGAGTTGGAGATTTAAGATATGTCTACATATAGGCAAGGAAAAAATTTCAGAACAAAAATGTGACATTTGTGACATTTACTTTGAAAAAAGTTTGGAAAAGATGGAAATCACTACCTACCGTTATCAAAGTCGTTATATTTATTAAGTTTTACAGTTATTATCCTGCTTGAGCGGCCAATTGAATGAGGCTTAAACCTCAATAAGTCAGAAACCATAATGCCAGCTTGGACCTGATGTGTTCTGTCTGTGGAAAGTTCAGGAATAAAAAGCTCTATAGCTCCATTAAATAGCCAGAATGTTATTGCACCCATTTAAATAATGAACCTAATATTTAAATAGTTGGATTCTGTTCAGAGGGGGTCTGTGAAATGTATTATTCACTCCTGGCTACAAAAAGTTCGAGTGCCCCCACTATGGATGGTCTGGTGACTGCAGTATAAGATGGCTGAACCAAAGAAAGTGTTAAATCATCCGGAGCTATAAAAAAAATCCAGATTGATGAAACAAATTGCATTTGTAGTCTAATGTAGTCTAATGTAGTCTAATGTAGTGTAATATATTGAGTTAGAGAGTTATGAAGAGTTGTAATAATGCTCTCGTGATGGTTACCGCTGAGCTCTGCAGTGAACAGGCAATACTGTTTAGCACCAACAGTGCCAGAAAGTGTGAACACACCATTATGTGATCTGGACTGTCTGAACAGTGTTTAAAGTCTACGGATCGGACCGCTCAGTGTCCTGTACCACCTGCATTCTTTGCTTTGCAGTGCGGCTGTCTACAATAAATATCTCACATAAACGTCCTGCATATATACTAGTGGGGGTGGCCGGCACAGTGAGACTTCGTGTGGGTAGCTGAAGGAGAGAGGTGCTGTGTGTGTGTGTGTGTGTGTGTGTGTGTGTACTGTGCTGTGCTCAGCCTCTGGATCACAGCTTCCTGGAACACTTTGGCCCAATGACAAGAAGAGATACCAGGAAAGCGTGATCGATTATTCCTCCTCCAAATCAGTCGCTTCTTGCGCTTTAACTCTCTTTGTTTTGACTTTTGCATCCTCTCTTTCTCCTCCTCTCACCTTTTCTCCCTCTCTTTCTCACTCCCCCAACAGAGGCATGATTCATCTGTACGTAAATAGTGATGAGCCGATGATCTGCGTACATTTCCTCCTAAAGGACGGCCCACTCTCATAGCACAGTAGATTTTCTACATGCGTATTATGGACTGGAAATGTTTATTCGTGGATATTCCCAACACGAGGTCAAATGCGATTACGCCTAACCCTTAACCCGACTTCAGCCTACGCTAGCGTCAATAGCATCATGAACCGGGGTCAAGAGGCAATCTATTCTCTCCGTCAGAGGCAAATAGAAGTTGCTGGTGGGAAAAGAAATACTGAGAAGAGATGAAGATAAAGATGTGCTGAAAAGTGTTATTCAGGAGCCACTGCTAGGAGAACGGTAAAGAAATGATGGACGAGTGAGGGAGAGTGATGGGTCTGTCTGAAATCTGAAATGAGCCATTACTGCAGCATATGGGACGCACCTGCCATGTGCCGTCTGCCTCCACGCTTCTGCACAACTGCCGACGACAGAAACGCGAGGCAGAGTGAGGCAGTAAACTCACAAGAGGCTTGCTAAAAGTTGGGGCTCTCATTATAAAATCTGACAGATTGATTGTTTATCATTTTTTTAAACGTTGACTTACGCAGTAACAGCAGCTTCATATCCATGTTAGTGTGGAGTGTACTGCTGCTAGCAGGAGTCTACAGGTAGATCTCACGATTACACCTTCATACAAGGCAACATGATATAAATAGCTTTAATAAAGCTTTTCATTTTGCACATTTGCATCATGAACTTGTACTGTTTGTCGTCTTTGGTATTAACTAACACGTGCAGCCTTTATCTTTATCCATCTTACCTCCTAAGTGAGCTCAAGTTTTGCTTTAATCATAATGAAAGCTCGTACAGTGCACTTAAAGAAAGATTGCTCACCCTCCTTTCTTCTCCTCCTTCTCCGTCAGCTCTTGCTCACGGCTCTCTTCCAGTCAATGGAGGGATGAGCGATGGGACTCGATTAGCTTTTCTGGGGGATAATTATGAGCAAAAAAAAAAAAAAAAGTGGAAGGGAAGAGTTTGAAAGATAATGTAAGAGAGAAAGGGACTGGAATGAACATGAAGAGAGGATGTGATGGGAGAGAAAGCAGTGGGGAGGGGGGAAGGGAAGTGGAGGGGTTGGTGGTGGTGGTGGTGGGGGGGGAACAGATATGGATGTTAGGGTCGTAAAGAGACCGAGAATGGGGATATGAAAGGAAGGGAAATAGATTGGGTTGTGTGGTGAGGCATTAGGAAGAAAGATAGAGGCTCCAGGAGACACATTGGGCTACAATCAGAGTGGAAAGAGAGAGAGAGAGACAGCGAGAGAGAGAGAGAGAGAGAGAGAGAGAGAGAGAGAGAGAGATGCTCTTGAGGGACTATTCTGAGATAAGTGCTTTTAAGGGCACATTAGTGTTCCTGAGAGGCTATTTATTGGGCAGACAAGCTCCGAGTAAAACTGAGTCAACCTACATTACAACCTACATCTTGATTAGCTAATTATTTGGATTAATTGACTGTTTGCATTTGTATAAAATTCCTGATTGCCTGTGGTGACCTAGATAAGCTTACACACACACACACACACACACACACACACACACACACACACACAATCTCCTAAGGGTATGGGGTATCTCCAATGCTACCACACCTTGGCCTTAGCATTTCCAAAGAGGTGTTCAAACTAGCTGCTGGGCACAAAGCGAATTTCAACTCCTACCACTGTGGTGAAAGAAAGAGTATCTGGTTATCAATAGAGTTATAAATAAATGTAAAGACTGGAACAACAACCACTTGGAATTGAGTAGCACAAGCTATCGATACTGACAGAACCTACAGAGAACCGTCCAATTCATACACTTCAGCCAACTTCGACTAGGGACCATGTTTCACTGCCTTACCACCTAAAGCACTAATTCTTTTCTGGCTGCAGAGAATCACTTATTGTGAAGCATTTTATCAGAGAGCACCACAATCTGGCAGCTATAAGTGTAGCCAGCCCCCACGTATTATTTCAACATTCTGTATATATGTAGGCTGTCAAAGCCCTAAACAGAAAGTTTGAAAAAGAATCCTTTTCGCCAATCTAACTTTCTTGCCTTTTTTTTTTTTTTTTTTTTTTTCCCAACCCATGGACATGTATCAGCTCCTACACCCACACTTGAGAGGAGGACTGGGCTTTTTCATGGGTCTACTGGGATTACACACTTGACTTGCGTATATGTGGGCTGTATTTACACAAGGTCAAGTTTCCACACACCATCAACCTATTCTGAAAAGTCAGAAATCCTTTTAAAGGTGACGGGTTTCCCCGATCATCATGCAAATGCAAACTTGTATTAAACAGCGTCTGTTCTATACCGACTCTCTCCCCACAGCAATCGCACAATCATCCAGCAGTGAAGTGTTCTCAAATGCTGACGTGCTGAAAAGTATGTGGACCAAAAAAAAAAAAAAACAACACCTCGAACTCCTATCACTTTTCTTGAATAAAGAAGAAGCTGGTGTCAGTAAAAGTGTAGCACATTATGCGGTGAACAGATTTCTCCTGGGGAATGTTCTACATCTCAATGGTGACCGATCTGTTCTTAAACACATCACACATTTATTCAACTGGAGCTGTGTCTTAAAAGCGATTGTAATATGTTTACTCGTGCTCAAGGCTCGTAACTCTACATCGTCTGAACGTCCCGATCTCACGTACTTACACGTGTCGTCCGTGCTGTTACGCCACAGTGTTGATGAATGCTTGGTTCCGATTAGTCAGACGTCGTTGATTCATTTCCTATAACCGCAGCTCTGACAGTAGTTAAAAGTATACGTAGTAAAGCAGTCAACATAAGCACAGAGACATCCAAGACTAAAACTCCAGAAAAGAATCTTCTAGAATTGAAATGTTAATAGATAATAGCGTCTGCTAAATGAATAAATGATACTGTATTTATTTCACCCTTCTGGGCGAAGGAGCAATGGCCCGAGCCCTCACCACCCTGAGCATGTACTAGTAGGATTTGAAGAGAAATGGATATAAAATGATGCAAAAAACGCTTTGAGGTGAAATTATTGGTGTTTATTATTAGTGCGTCTTTCTACGTACGTTAAAGAGCACCAGCGTCAGTTATGACAGTAATCCAGTGCCGTCCAATCATATTTGTGTACGTAGCTGCATATGGAACATTATATAAACAATTTGAAACCATGCATGTTTAATTCACATTCTTCCTTATAAAGCACATTTGATTTTCTTCACCCCCTATGTGTTAATTAATACATTAGCTAACAAACATGTACTGACTAAAATGTACTTAAGGTGGTCGTTATTCACGCACGAACTCATAATACTCACGTTGTAGTTTAGGTCAGCTTTTCATTCGTTCGTGATTAGTACATGCCTTAACTCAGGGGTTCCCAAACTTTTCCAGGGCAAGGCCCCCCAAATGGCGTTAACATTTGACCGAGGCCCCCCTTTTGCAAGATGTCTTTTAAACACATTAAAAATGCAGACTTCTGAATAGATCCCCCTTTTTTTTTTATGAATAATTACATCTTGCATCTTTACATTACATTACATTAGGAATTGATTGTGTGTGTGTGTGTGTGTGTGTATGTGTCTGAGAGTTAGAATTTATTTTTCACACCAAATTCTTGAGGCCCCCCGGGCACCCCCTGGTGGCCGCCAAGGGGGCCACGGCCCCCACTTTGAAAACCACTGCCTTAAGTCATCATTACTTCATGTTTAAGTACGTATTAATTCAGGTATTAGTTCATGATTATTCATGTAGTTCTTATAAAATGTTGCCAATATAATTATAAATGGATCAAAAAGTATAACATGCTATTCTTCGATGAATGAAAATGTTAGCTTGGGGAAATTGTTGTGGTATAACAGGAATGAAACACTTCAGGACATGCTGTTGTTGGAAATTTAGTAACGATCACCACCCCATTGTTGATTATTTTCATATTACAGCACACACCATTGCGCTTTAGTCCAGATTCGGCGGTTATCTACATAGGTCTTATTCTTTCTTTATTCCCTTTCATAATGTTTTACTTTCTACTTACTTTATATTTTACTTTGAACACTAAACTCACTGCGTCGGATTTTACAATGCTTTCCTACAGAAAATAAAGACACCGAATCACTGTCCTTGGAAGAATATAACTACTACTCTAAAGCCGAAGCCTTCTGCAGAAAAGCAGGAAGGCAAGAAAGGGACAAAAAGCTACCCACACTATTCACACTGTTTATTAAAGGTAGTTCGTTCTTAACCTTGATTTTTAATTACATAGAAAAAAAAAACGAACATTCCTTTTCTCACTACAGGTGTACAGGGTGTGTGTTTGCCAGCACCATGGCGGTTGTACCTTCTCGGTTGGTCCTCAATACCTCCAGTCTTTTTGAATTTGTTAATAAGGTTGTCAGCAGTGTCATATGTGATGTGCTTGCTGGTCCAATCCAGCCATGAGGATGATTTCAATACATTCTTCAAAGGCTATCTAAAAATATATTTATACGTTTCTTAATGTGTAAATATTTGTATTACCATAACATTCAACAGCTGAGACGTAAACTGAAGGAGTTTCACAGACGTTTGAGGAACAGAAATGGAATAATGAGTCCCTGAATAAAGTGGAGGTGGATATCAGAAGGAACAGTCAGTATGGGGTGTTCTTCAGCTGCTTTAAGTACTACAGAGCATCTCATCCTCATGGACTGCACCAGACTGGTCAGTTCTTGCTGTGAGACGTTCCTCCACTCTTCCACCAAGGCATCTGCAAGTTCTCCATCACGTCTGGAGGAAACATAGTTACGTGTAATTTTCCACTGCGAGGACGATCAGCTGTCCTTCCTGTCTCCCTGTAGCACCGTCTCAGGCGTCTTACATTACAGACATTACAGTTTATTGCTCTGAACACATCTGCAGTCCTCACGCCTCCCTGCAGCAGGGCTATGGCATGTTCACGCAGAAGAGCAGGAACCCTAAACATCGTTCTTCTGGTGTTTTTAAGAGTCAGCAGAAAAGTCTCTTTAGTGTCGTAACTTATTGTAACTGTGACCTTAATCACCTTCCACCTGTGAACTGTTCGTGTCTTAAGGACTGTTCCACAGGTGCATGTGCAGTAATTATTTTTGGTTCATTGAACAAGCGTTGAACAAAAACATCGTATCATCCCTTTCCAATAAAGATCTGTAAATCTTACTAGTACTTATTTGACAACTAACCACACAATTGCACCTGACCAGTTGTAGAACTCTCTGGTCCAGTTCAAGGATTAAACTTTGTGTTTGTTTCCAAGTGTTCCACCATCTTGCAGATTCCCGGGGCTCGATTCTGGGTTAGCACTAAAATACTTTGACTAGTTGATGTATTAATAATCTGAATTTAATTGAAATTCCTTCCATCAGTACGCAGATGACACACTGCTATTTATCAGCTCTGTGTTTGACTGAAGAGATTACATCGGTACTGTCCATATCTAAATATTTTAGTGCTTAACTCAAGTTTAGACTCTTGTTGTTTGTGATGAAGCATAAAAAAGAGATATATTTATCTTGATTTGCATTTATACCCCAAACTATCACACGAATCCTACAATCCCCCAAACTATCACAAGAATCTAGAAGTCATTTCTGCTTGATGAACCACAAAATGTGACGCATAGACTAGATTACTGTCATACTTTTTTATCCAAGATATCTAGTACATCTCCTACCAGAATATCTGTTTCTTCAATTCCTTTATCGATTGCCTTTATGTTTAACGCTTGATTTTATCATTAGTTAACGTAAGAATTAAAACATCATGCTGTTATAGACTATTATCGTTGATTATTTCGCAAGAATTGGCTAGAAACTCTGTTTCCCAGAACACACTGCATACAGCATACAGACATGGCAGCCCTGGACCACGCTTCCCAACACCCAGCGACTTTTACTTTCACAGTCACCGAACTTCTAATCATACATGCCCGAGCACAATCACTACCACACAGTACCTAATGACACCATTTCCACATCCGCATTGCAGAGTAACGCTCAGTGTACATTTACCTGAACTTGCCAAGCTTTGGTTTGAGCATGTTTATATCACTGATATGTCAGAGCTGCTGTTATAATGTTTTTATAGAATATTACTGAACTTCTGAATCAGAATCAAGCATTCGATGTGGTATAATACATATTAATATCTTCATGGTCTTGACACTCTTTACCTTTCTGTGGTCTGCAGTTATATAGCACTTTTTAACCTTAGCGGTTACAAAGCGCTTTACACTGGTTCTCATTCACACACAAATGGTAGCAGAGGCGCTAGCTTCCCTTCGGGAGAAACTTGGGGTTCAGTGTCTTGCCCAAGGACGCTTCAGCATGTGGAGTCACGTGGAATCATGTGGAATCATGTGGAGTCACGCGGAGTCACGCGGAGTCACGTGGAGTCATGTGGTCCTGGAATCGAACCGCCAACCCTACGATTAGTGGACACCCCGCTCTACCACCTGATCCACAGCCGCCCTAAATTTCTAGCTATGTACCTACTAGGACACTTAGATCAGTAAAAAGAGTAGTCATTATTATATGCTGTAGTCTTTGGCCAGCATGTAGTCATATGTGTATGTGAATAAAATAGTGCAAGGGCTGTTGATAAAAGAGTTAAACCCTTTAAAATCCCAGGAGCACTCATCGGGACTTACTTGTTAAATAAACGGAGTTTAACGAGTTGAAATTCAGTGAATTGATGAAGTGTAGGTGGGAGAGACAGATGGCGTTGAAGTTAGAGAGTTGGACCTTTGACTGTTACAGTTACAGTTATAACATTAATTAAAAGGCATATAATTGACATGTAGGAGGCAAACCCTTTTCCAGTGTGCAATCAAAATCAAAATGAAGCCTTGCTGTATGACATCACGTACTCTAGCCCTGACAATTACAGAGCCAACATCAGACATGCCTTTTTTTTATTTTATTACATTTTTGTAATCATATTAAAGGAATATTTTTTTCCCTGATCAAAATAATTGTGCATGTTTTGGACAGTTGGAAGATGTAATGCTGTCTTGTTTATTTAGCTTCACTACTAAATAAATGGCACTGTAATTTACGTCTAGGCCTTCTGTACATTCTTGCTGCTAAGAAAAAAAAAAAAAACTTTGAACAGCGCTCAAATGGCCACTTATGAGAACAATTCAGCGTGACCATTAGGAAATTAAGGACCATTAGGATCAGCCAGGGGACTAAAAACATCATGGAGTCAGCAAGATAGCTCATTCAAACTGTTCAATCACGCTAGTTAAAACCTGTGGCATGCAACTACCCACGAAGGAAAAGATGAAAGGCTTCAGGAATGTACAAACATCGACGGATGAAGGTAAACAGGAGTATTGACTAGACGTTCCTACTCGTCTGATTTTTTTGTTGTCGCAAACGTGGCTATATTCATGCAGGCATTTCAGCAATTTAATTGATTTAATTTCTGTTTTAAGGAACACAAGCTAACATGCTGAGCTGAGCTTGTTGACCTACATTCTGAAAATCACGGCGTTTGGCTGGAAGTAAAATGTCTGTCTGTGTAAAACAAGGCTTGTACTGACAGTGGTGTAGATCAGTCTTCCAGAAAGGCCTGGAAATCAAATGCAACCTGGGGAAATCCAGACATGAGTGAGTCTTCTCAATTAATGTAGGTGTCCTAACTAATACGACATCTATCAAGATATCAGAATATCCTGATCACAACTTATTAATGAAAAGAGACTTGCTAAATTACTTTCAGAGATTAAATACACCATGCACGATAGCTCTATTAAATAAAATGAGCTTCAATTACAGGCATGTATTTTTTTTTTTTTTTTTTTATCCCTCAGAAGTCCTTAAGTCTTTTCTGTGTGCCTGTAAGGCCCGTCAGGTTTCCCTTTTGGGAATCTTCTTAGATTGGTATAGAGACTGAACGCTGAACCTCATTAATGGCAGCGCACGCTCATTTCCCCCATATTTACTTCATTTCTCTTACGGCGTTACAATCAGACTGGCTTTTCTTTCTATCCAGCTCTAAATAATAAAATCCGATCAGTGATAGCTGTTTTGGTTTAGGTATGCGTTCTCCCGTTTTTATCCAAACGCATTATAGAGAAGCTATAAAAGAATAGTGTATTAAGAATAATAGCCGTGTGAGAATGAGATCTCCAGCCAGAGCCATAGAAACCAGCAGCCACAGTTCATTAGTGATTACAGCCAGAGTCATAGATGTAAAAATAGCTAATTATGCAGGGCTTTATTCTCTCCACGCGCTACTGTTCGTTCACGGCCAAATGAAAAGGTCTAAGAGGAGGAGGGAAGCAGCTTTTCCACTTTTGCGAGACATATTCAGCATGTTACATCCTGCCTCAGACGGAGAGTGTGTCAAAGTCGATAAACCGCCATCGCATCTCTGCTGGGGGCTAATTTTAGATGAGGGTGTTCAAACAGCCTTGCCACCATGAGTTAGCTCACAAACCACACATATCCACAGGTTACCTTGGCTGTAAGTGGACGGTCGTTTGGAAAAGGTCCGAGATCGATGGCCCACGCTGTTCTCGCTCGATGAGCATTAGCCTCCTTTTGTGAGCGAAAGCTGCTCACTCCCAGATTTGTTGATTACGTTGTTGTGGTAAATCAGCCCAGTGGAGGTGCCCTGAGCTGTGAAAATCTAATACCACTTCCTAATACAAAAACTCTTCTGCCAACCTCTTTGATTACTTCGCTATTTGCCGGTGCTGCTAACGGCCTGTGTACAATTTAGTCACAAATCGAACACGGGCTATTTATGTCACTTATACTGCATATCGAAAAGATTTATTTGTATTATATTCTTCAAATGTATAATTAGTATAATGTATAGTAAAGTGTTTTCTTGTAGAGAAACCGCGCCACTATCCCTCACTACTGTATATATCTCACACCGTGCGCTCATTAAAGCTGTGTTTGTGTTTGTGTTGCAGAAAACAAGGACTATGACGCATATCTGTCCTACACTAAAGTGGAGCCAGAACAGTGGAGCCAAGAGACCAGAGAGGAGGAACGCTTTGCCCTGGAGATCCTTCCTGATGTTCTCGAGAAGCATTATGGGTATAAACTCTTCATTCCAGACAGGGATTTGATTCCTACTGGAAGTAAGTTGGTCAAAGATGAAATTCTGTGTATATTACTCATCATGTCTGTGTGTGTGTGTGTGTGCAGCAGTCTGGATGTCTAACTAAGCCTGATTAGCTGATCTGGGTGTGATGGTTAGGTGTCCACAGATGTTTGGCCGTATAGTGTATTACACATCATGAGAACGTGATGTTGTTCGAACTATACATGTTATGAGTAGTCGGAGGTATTTCTGAGGTTTGTGGGTGGGTTTATGGTCATGTCATTACATGTGTATGTATCGATCTGATCGGTTATTTGTATTGTATGACTCTCATTGACATTCCTTTTATTCCATGAGTCACGTATGTCGTGCAGTCAGACCCGTGTCAGTCACTGTCTCAAACCTCATTTTCATTTCCAATCCAGAGTGTGTTATATGAACGAACACTTGGCAAACCTCGTAGCTGGAGGACCTCATTAGAATTTTGTCATTCTTCCATGGCGTTACCTGCTTTCATTACTGCCAGTCAGCAAACAACATTAAAATGCGTTTGTGCATCCGTGTCTGGAAATAAAGCAGATACCACATTACTGTTCGGGTCTGGTAAAAGATTCTGCCCCTACTAAAGTTACTGCCGGTGTTTATTTGAAATACTTATTACTTTAGAGCTGTTTTCATTATCTGCTGTTTTGACCGCTTTGCTTCAACTTTCCATTGTCACAGTGCGTGTGTGTGTGTGTGTGTGTGTGTGTAATTGAACTCTGATGGGACTGTTTGCTTTTAATATGGGATGAACACGCAGGGTTAATAAAGCTCAACCGGACGCCTTGATCTCCAGCAGATTTATTTTCGAATACATTTACGATTAGAAACTGTTTGGAGTTTTTAGGTCGCAGGAAGACCTTGCAGCTTCAAGACTTCATCATATCATCATATCTACATTCATTTCCTGTTAGTAACTCAATAATTCATACGACCTGATAAGCTTGGACTTGATCCAAAAGGAGTAAAGACCCAGAACGAGATGCAGGGATGCTCACCCTGTCAGCAGCCAAATTATTGGCACCCTCGGTGAAGATGGATAAAAATGGTCGTTAAGGAAATTTGTTGTAGGTTTCCATGATGTTTAGCTCTTTTTTTTTTTTTTTTTTGTACGTGTTTAGTCTTTTGTCTTTTAGACTTTGGTCCCATCTATGTCTCCATCTTCATCTTCATATCTGTGTGTAAAAATAAGTCTCAGTGTCGTATGTAGTTGAGCTGTAATTATTGTAAAACGTTTTAACCTGAACAGGCTTTGTTAGCCCTGCAGTGCCGAGTCCCGTATTAAACCGGGAAAAACTGGTGTGTGTTTGTACACAAACGCAAATCATCAGAGACAAAAACCAAATCAAATAGCATGGTGCCAGTTTCTCTTCTGTGGAAGTCCCTGCACTGTTGCTGTGATAAGTTGCTGCTGAATCCTTTGATCACACTTTGAATGTTGAAATTATTTATGTTTAGGTTTCACCACTGATCATTTCCAGGATGACACAAGACTCCTTAGAGGTACAGCTTTCACCACTTCTGTCAGCAGTTGTAGTCTGCACTTCTTTTTTTTTTGTTGTTGTTGTTGTACTTTTCAGACTTCGGGTCTGGTGC
>NC_071281.1:1097500-1180000 GCF_023375685.1 Ictalurus furcatus
CTATGTCATTTAACACAGCTATATATAAATAAAAACTGGAGTTCTTAACTCTCTTTTCATATTCATCTTTTGATTCTCAACCCCAGATGTCTTCTCAGACATTAAGGTGACATTGATTCAATGTTGGAGTTTCATCAGAATCATCATTTTGGTTGAGGTTGAATATTCACTGCTAAATAATACTGAATCAACGTTGATAATGAATTGCTTTTCCAGTGTTGAAAAGACCAACCGTGAATCAATGCTGATTTCTGGTCGGCTTCATTTCAAATTTAACGTCAATCCATCTAACGTTATCCAGTTTATCATAATCTGCACATAAGTTGTATTTTGAGTCGATGTTAAATAAGCGATTTCATTTAAATTGGACAAATATTGATGTTTATGTCCATCTTGATCCATTTTTCATCTTTGACAGAACTTCTTTCAGGGTGCAAACCTGATGAAAAATCAATGTGAAATTTCAGCATTGATTCAGCGATAGTTTGGTTGATGCGTTGACATTGATTCAATGTGTCGGTCTGCTATCTGGGATCAGTCTACAGAATTGGCCTTGCCGTTCCAATAGTTTAGGAGGAAAGTGTGAATAAGCTAATTGAATAGTGAAAAAAAAATAACTTTCACTGAGGAGCATGTCGGATTGAAAAATACCCACACCTGTCGAGTTGATTCAAAGTCGAATCACTTTATCACTGCATTGCATAGAACCCACCTCACTGAGATGTTCTCAGACCGGATTGTTTCACTGTGTACCTGACTGTGATTGCTGTGTTCTCACATTCCTGTGCTACCTAAAGCAAAGTGGAAAATGCTCCAGGATTCCAATTAAACGGACTAGATGCTGTATATCTCGAAAGCACACGTAGACTACACACAGACCAGCATTTGGGCTTTTTTTTTTTTGAAAATGTTAAACAGTTAAGAACTTAACCTGGCCTTTCAGTAGAAGGCCTTTTTGTATGACTTTGAATGACTGACTTCAGGTCAGTCTAAAATCTGTTTTCATTTCTATTTGTAGAATAGGTGCACAGAGAAAGTGAGACATTTACAGATCTTTCTTCCAGTCACTGATTCAGCCTACTTCTGTGCGCTCATAGACCATGGTAGAATGCCTCTATTACCCCATCTGGATGCACACACACTTTAACCACCTGAAAGGCTTGTTAACGGGTTGGCTCAGTTGTGTTAGAGTCGGGAAAAACTGGCACACGCACACACAAAAAAAGACTAAAAGACTACGTCTTGCAAAGGCACCCAGGAGAAAAAGTACTGTATTTGAAACATCTCGGGATGCTAGAACGGACTCATAACTTATAGACAGATGCCCAAAGCTGTGTGGCTTGGCAGACATCCCAGGCTCAGTATATCCACGTTCCACGGGCATGTGAGAGGTGTGTGCGCCGATACTTTTAAAGCCACTCTCTCACTTCCTGTCTCCGCTCAATCACCCAGCAAACCAAAACCACAGAGGTCTGTGGAAAAACTTAGAGACGGGTGGAGCGCATTGCACTTGAAAGCAAAGTAAATCTTGTACTTCTGGCTCTTCTGATTGTGTTCAGCTCATCTACGTTGATTAGAAAAACCGTTTTAACGCACAGGATTAGATTTACATGGAGACCTTCCATGGGGTAATTCCATGATAAGCGGGTGCTTCTATGTGAATTTGTCTCGGTCCAGATCGGCCATGTTGGTGTTTTTCTCCCTCCTCCTCTGAGAAAATTGCACTTCAAATTGCCTGCGTTTTTTTTTTTTGTTTTTTTTTTTTTTTAAACCAAGTCAGTGGTCTTGTAATTTTAGTCATGTCCATATATGCACCTCTGTGATTTTGTGGCTGGAGCACGAGAATTGTTTTTTTGACTGCTTGCCATACTTCGCCATATTATTATTTTATATTAAACTTTTTCCGAGACATAAAATCAGAAGCGCATGACCCCATAGACTTCTTTATAAAGAAGAGCTTTCATGGAAGTCTAAATCCGCTTTATGTTCACATATGCCACAATATCATGGAGCTTTCTAGAAATAAATGAACGAGCAGTTACAGTGCTTTGTGAAAGTGTTCACCCCCCTTGGTGAAGTTAACACGGATTCTTCTGGTTGTATTCTACTGGTCCTTCGATCCTGACCAGTTTTCCAGGGAATAGTGTTCTCGGGGTGATTTGAAGTGTTGGACGTGCGCCACATATAGCGTTTCCCATGATGGCCAAAAAGTTCCACTCGAGACCGGTGTGGTGTTCACAGTAGCCATCAACTGCCTCGGTCCTTCTGGAACGTTTTGTCTGTTTGAGTCCATGTACCCTTTAAAAGTCCGAATAACTGTACGTGAGCTGTTAACCCTAGTTCGTTCCGGGCAGTCAGTCTCCCTTTCAAAGCCATGCGCAGGTTGACAACGTTCAACAAGCGCTTCTAAAACTCTTCCACACTCAGGCTAGCGTTATCACTGCTAATCGTGGGAACGCTCACCAAACTGCTTCATCGGTGACCTGCTGCTGCTTGCTCTCTTGGACTCTTGCCTTTTTAGTATTCTATTTGTGTACTTAAAAAAAAAAAAGATAGTAATGATAACTGCTTTCTTATCACTGTGGCACTCTATAACGCACGCCTATCCTGGGCCTGTAGGCTTTGCTGTGTGACAACGAATTCAGGTGAACTCTGACCTTGAGATGATTACGTTACATGAAAGAGGCTATTGATTAAAAATTAAAACTATTTGTTTTGATAATATTGCTGTGGGAAACTTTACTTCCAGCTGCAGAGGTGTGGTATATTTTAGAGGTGCCGGATCCCGTTCCTGCAGGATCTGGCTATACTTCCCCATAACTTCGTCTCTGATCTGTTTGGAGCACTTGCTTACTGGTGTTGAAAACTCAGAGGTCTTTCAGAACAGGTGTATTTATACTGACATCATGTGACCGATCATGTGACACTTTGATTGCACACAGGTGGACCGTAATCAACTAATTATGTGACTTCTGGAGTTAATTGGTTGGACCAGATCTTATTTAGGGGTTTCGTAACAAAGAGGGCGAATTCACACAGTATGCACTCACAACCTTTCTAATTTGTTCTTTCTTTTTCGTAAACAGGGTATATTATTCATTCCACTTTGTGTTTTTTTTATTCTGTTGTTTTTCTACATTTGTTCCTGTGGCCTAATCTCATGGTGCACACTAAACGTAGTGCACTGTATAGGGTGCACGAAGCCACGTTATACTCTAGGTAGAGCTCATAAGAAGTGAATAGCATGCCATTTGTGTTGTGTTTGTTGTTTGTGCGTTAAGAGATCGAAACTCTTCCTGCATGGAGACGCATTAATGGTTGCGCGTGTTGCGTCGCAAATCGTAAGGCGTATGCTAACGCTAGAAAAAAGAAATCGTATTTATGTAGTATGCATGCTTTTCAGAGAACGTCAGCTCATGTTCTAATAGCAAATTAGAAACCTGACCAGCTCAGTTGTTAGTCGCTTTGGATAAAAGTTCTACTAAATAAATAAAAGTAGACCAGAAATTGTTGAAGTTTGTGATATAACAGAATTATGGTGCAGTGAAGGACATCTAAATATATGTGTGTATGTGTGTGTTTGTGTGTATATGTGTATATATATATATATATATATAGAGAGAGAGAGAGAGAGATAGGAATCCTCTCTGTGTTTCAGTGACTGAGGGAAAACCTGTTATTGCAAAATGAACAGACGGGATCTGTGTGTGTGTGTGTGTGTGTGTGTGCGTGTGTGTGTGTGTGTGTGTTTGGCTGTGGAAATGTGTGAGTGGGTTCTGTCACACAGCGTGAGAGTGAGGAAAAACAGAGAGGAGAGACTTGGCTGAATGAGCTGCAACAGAGGGAATTGTCATAATTAAATCATGAGTGTGTGTGTGTGTGTGTGGATCCAAAGCACAGTAAGGGAATGTTTGCACGGAAGTGTGCATGTACGTTCACATGTATCACTTCATAACCAAGGTGTCCGTTGACGTTTCCATGTTTTGATATGGGGAATCGTGTATCTTTTACCGTCTTGTTGAATGAAGTGTTTGCAGGATGTGTGCTTTGCTTAAATACATTTAAAAAAAAAAAAAAAAAGGCTGCACAACAATAAAAAAAAAAATATTTAAAAAAAAAAAACCCTGAAATATAAATGGCTTGTCTGGAATAGGAAGAGTTCTCCTCGTCTAATTTTACCTGCTTAATAACAAACACATGTTGTGGGGATTTTGTTTAAGGGCGTGCCGGTTATGCAATGGTTTTATGTTTGTTTTGATGTGAGAACGTTTCACATAGGGCCTGATATCTCCAGAAACACTTGGGTACTTTTAATATGAAGGTGTTGGGTTTTCTCAGTATAAATCTCTCGCTGCACTGAAACTGAAAGCGTTTAAGTTTTTTGTTGGTTGGTTGGTTTGTTTGTTTTTTACACGATGACATGGTGGTTATTTATAATAACATGTGGCCACAAACTAACTACAAGTTACTGTGTCACTTGATTGACAACTTCATAACCTCCAGTTAATTATTTTGTGGGAATGGGTAGAGAAAAAAACTCTGTACGCTCGGAGAGTTCGCTTACTGTGACATGCTCTACATCGCAACACCACTGACTCCAGCATGTCTTCATGCACCATTCCATTGATTAAAGGTTCATGTTGCTACAACAGTCTAATTCTATTGATTATTCTGTCTCAGTATAAGAGTTACCACGAGGTACTTTGTAGCCACCAAATAGATCTTGAGAACACATCCATCCATCCGTTTTCTGTACTGCTTACCCTACACAGGGTCCCGGGGAGCCTGGAGCCTATCCCAGGGGTGCCGATCTAACGAAGGCCACAATTGCACACACACACTACAGACAGTTTGGATGCCAATCAGCCTACATTACCCAGAGGAAGCACCTAAAGCACAGGAAGAACATACAAACTCCACGTACACAACCCTAACCCCAACCCTGGAGGTGCGAGGCAAATGTGCTAACCACTAAGCATGTTGTGTGGTATGATGTAGTACAACCAAACTGGATAAAACCCAAATATAGTTTGAAACTACACTAAAGGTTTGTAGACACCTGATCATCATAATCATACGTGCTTGTTGAACATCCCATTCCAGATCTAGTCTACCTTTGCTGTTATAATAACATCCACTGTTCTGGTAAGGCTTTCACTAGATTTTGGAGCGTAGCTGTGGGGATTTGTTCATTCAGCCACGAGAGCTTTAGTGAGGTCACAAGAGCATTGATGTCAGGTGAAGAGGCCTGGGGCGCAGTCGACATTCCAATCTATCCCAAAGGTGTTCAGTTCAAGTTCTTCCACTCCAGCCTCGGCAAACCATATCTTCATGGAGCTCGCTTTGTGCACAGGGGCGTTGTCATGCTGGAACTAAGAGGTTTGGGCCTCTTAGTTCCAGTGAAGGGAAATCTTTAATGCTACAGCATACAAATACATTGAAAGTGCTTCAAACTTTGTGGCAGCAGTATGGGGAAGAACCACATATGGGTGTGATGGTCAGGTGTCCACATACTTTTGCCCAAATTGTGTATGTAAGCATCGCTGATGCATGGTAAAATGACTAGAACTACTACATGACTACGTGAAAGAAGAGACTCATTCGTTTACCACTTGATGTCCATCCATCCATCTTCTATAGTGCTTATCCTACAGGGTCACGGTGAACCTGGAGTCTATCCCAGGGAGCATCGGGCACAAAGCGGGGTACACCCTGGACAGGGTGCCAATCCATCGCAGGGCACACAATCACATACACACTCACATGCCCATTCATACACTACGGACACTTTAGACACACCAATCAGCCTACCATGCATGTCTTTGGACTGGGGGAGGAAACCGGAGTACCCGGAGGAAACCCCCGCACCACGGGGAGAACATGCAGACTCCGCACACACACAGAGCAGCGGTGGGAATCGAATCGAACCCCGACCCTGGAGGTGTGAGGCAAATCTGCTGACCACTAAAATTTACAATTGTTTACTGGCTTGGTGAATTGCGTGTCTGGACTAGGAGCTGGCCAGCATAGTCTTTCTGTCTTCTCTCTGTTATCAGTGCAGATGCTCTCTCTCTGTCGTACTTTCTTTTCAACCATCCCCCTCTCCTCGCTGTGTCCCCCGCTCTCTGTCTCTCTCCTCTCGCTCCGTCATGTCCTTGAGGTCTTGGCAGTGTTCCTCCAAGTTGCCATTTAGACATTAAAGTGGCTTAAATCATTAGAGCATCCCTTTTTACGTTGAACAAGGTTAAAGCTGATTCATTGTTAGTATTTTTTATTTTTTTTTTGTATCATATTAATAACCAATCCTGATATTGCAGACGGATGCATTATGCAAGTTAACGTCGTAACAAAGTCATTAAAAAAAAAGTTCAGAATCACTACAATGATGTTCCATCTTAGAGTTTCTGTATATATGAAAAAAAAATCCTGCCATTTACATAATCTTACAAATGTAATTTTGGGTCAAATTAAGGAGGATGACTTTCAAACATGACATGTTATGGTTTGGTCGGTGGGGTTTCTAACAGGTTGGCACATTGCAGTCGCAGTAGTTGATGAGAATGAAACGTATCCTGGACACGGTGGATAATTTGGTGTTCATGGACATTCACAAAGTGTATTCTGGGAGCTTTAATGTTGGCTCGCCGGCGCACTTCTGCGTGGTTTGATGCCCACGCCGACATGCGTCGCTCTGACAGCACAGAGACACGCTGCAGGCGAGTGCAGCTGCTCCAGTGGACATCGCAGGAAATGTGCTCTAACTGATCATGTGACCACGTCGAGAACGAAAGAGAAGAAGGGCTCACCACAAAGTGCCTTAACCCTTATGTTACATCCCTTTAAATAATAAAATAGAGTAGAAACACAACAAAAATAATTATGCGAATAAAATATTTATTTTAAAGTGTTCTATAGGTAGAAGACTAGAATAACTTTTTCCAACAAGGCTCATTTTTGTCCACAAAAGTGGCAATAATACACTATTCATACCACAGCATTGTTGACTCTTCTAGATCGGTCAGAAGATTTTCTATAATTGCAGCAAAAAAACGTTTTCTCATGTTTTAAAGGCGTGTCTATCCAGTCCTGAAAACAGGAGCATGCAGAGCCTCGTTTGTCCAACAGTAACAAATCCACCTCCGAGTAATTGAAGGCGTCTATTTTTACTCAGTTGAATAATTACAGCTATGCCGAACCACAATTAACTTGCCTTGTAATTTCCAAAGGGTCCCCCAACCCCAACCCACCATGTGGTAAACTGGCATACGTGTGAGTGTGAAATTCTCAGCAGCACGCTGGATTTCAAAGACGTATTTATGTCTAGCTGCTGCACCGTCGGCTGTTTGCTGTTGGGTCATTCCATCTCAAGTGGTCCAATACAGGTTGCTTGGCCATTTTGAATTTTCCTTTTTTTGACCCTGTATGTATTGACATTGAAAAACCACCATTTTGTTTGTTTGTTTTGTTTTTTATTTAACTTGGTTCAACTGCGACGGCCATTTTGTACCATGGCACGCAACGAATTCTGGTTATATAGATGTTATAAACATTTTGGACATTCTTGTTCCTTAGACTTAGAACTTAAGTCCAAATGTAATGCTCAAGATTGCTCACAGTTCCACATTTAGGGTCGGTTTATAAAGGGAAGGGTTCAAGTCTCAGGCTTAAATTTTTTAGGGGGTACCTAGGCAAGTATAGAGTCCATGCAAAACATTTCAGATCTGAGACTTTGCTTATTAAATTTTTTTATGCGGGCAAGACTGCAATTTTTTAAAATTCCCCTCACTTTCAGGTTGAATATCTCTGGTGGGGGACCAGATACGAACCTGAAATTCTCACAGGAATAAGTCGTCTATAGTAGCATTCTGCTGTAAAAAAATTTGAGCTTGATGTTCTACTGGTTACAGAGCTAGGGCTAGTAGAAATATGGGGAAAAGCCTACTTTATTATGCTTGTCGATGAGGTCTAAAATGTTACTACATTTGATATTGACAATAGTGGAGTGTCATTCCCTTGATTATATTGTACATTCAAACCCCCGTGTGTCTTTGTTCCGTGCAAAGTATCCTATTTCAGTGTTTTGCCGCCAGAGCCATACCATACCACCTTTGTTCTTTGTCCTTATTTCCCGGTGTTTTGATCCTGCTCTCGTCCTCGTTTCTTGATTTCTTGTCTCTGTCTAGTTTTGCCCGTTTGCTCATCACCTGACCCTGTGCCTGTTTTTTGACTACGTTTTAACCTATCGATTTGGATTTGTCCTCCTGTATCTTTAATAAAAGCTTTAACTGCTCTTGCATCCGTCTCCAACCCACGCTGCATGACATATAGAAAACGAATCAACACCTTCTGGCCAATCAGAATCCAGCGTCCAGGAGAGCTCAGGATTTCCCGGGGGAAAAACTCACAACAGTTCACGTAGTCAATAATAGACCTGCGTGAGTCGTACCTAATATTGTTCGTTTTACTTCAATATTTTCACATGGCTTGAGACAGTGAAGCTGATTCAAAACAAAATTCCCAAAGCTCGCATTCCAGCCAACTAATATTCAGTTTGCATTTATATTTGAAAAGACTTAAAAATATATGTTTGTTTGTTTGTTTGTTTCCTTATGTGATGAAGATATGTGGGAATTTGGGGCCCTTAAAACAGCGTGTTCCTGACAATGTGTGCCATATGGCCACCAACTTGCTCAGCAGTCTGTTCATTTGCTGCTTCGCAGTTTGGAGGAATCATCTGCCTGTGTTTGCTCTGCTTCACTAGTACTTATTAGGTCTTGCACTCACCCTGATACTAAACCTGTTAGCATGGGATGATCTTACCCTACTAATCTCCAGATTAGATGGCGTTGCGGTCAGATTATGTCCTTAGCGTTTAAAGTGCAGGATTGGTCCTTGTCTCAAGCGAACGATTGCAAGCATGCTGCTGAGTTATCCGTGTTGGAATGGTGGCAAGAGTGTTGACCTGATCATGTGACTTATTGCTGGTGAAATCACGAGCAGGTTCTTCGGAAGACGAAGACGGCAGGAGTTATAATGAAAAGATTCTGTGCGGCTTGCAAACATTTCGTTCTCTCCAGCACCAGTACCTCTTGTGATGTTAATCATGTGATTCTCTTTTTTTTTTTTCCTCAATTTATCATTCACGCCTCTTTTTTTTCTCTCGTGTGTCTGACACCTGGCTTCGCCGTTTTTCGGAGCACAGAGGGTGCTATTCAGTGGCGCTGTGGTTGGCCCCCTTTGTGAAACTGTTTTGCTTTTCTGGGACTCGTGAAGGAGTGACCCCACACATGGCAAACCTGTCTGACATCTTTGCAAATACTGATGGCAGAGTGATGACAAAAAAGGGGGGGGGGAGGGGGGAAGAAATGTCAACCTGCAGTTGGCTGGTTTGAGAGAGACCACACGTCAACACACACACACACACACACACACACACAATGAAAGGAGCCTCCCGAGTAGCATCTGGTCTTTAGTTTTTCACAGAATGAATATAATAATAAGCGTCACTAATAAGCCAATCAGAAGCAATCAGTCAAAAATGTCCTGCCAGTCGAACCTTTTGCCCTTTCACAAACTTTCAAGAGCAAGATTGTTAGCTTCTGATCATGTTCTGATCTTTTTAAATAAGAAATTCCACATGGGGGTTCATCACAATCTCCTGATGATCATAACCTCCAGTGGGGTAACCGTGCTTTGTGTCGTGCCGCGTAACACAACCATGTTGTTGATTTATTTTCTTATAGCATGTCCTACTTGGTCATGGAGTCTCCATCTGAAAAGTCTTTCTTGCAGGATGTATGTTTTAATAAAGTCATTAGTGCTTCACATCACTCCAGAAAGACCTTCCTGCAAATGTAAATGTTTCCAAGCGAATACCGACGGCTGAAAATAAACAGAAATAACAAAAATCTCTCAATCTAAACGAACCTTTCTCCTCTTACTCCTGTTTTCAAATATGTGTAAGGCTTCTAATGTACAATACCGGGACTTGGGTTTGATGCTGCACCGATATTCCACTTTTATAAATGAGTGCAAAAGTTTGCACCCCCCCCCCCCCCCCCGTAAAAATTGAAAATGTGCTTGTAGTTAAAAAAAAAAAAAAAAAAGGTTAAAAATAAAATCCTGGTTCAAGATATCAAAATATATTTAGAAAAAGTTTCATTTGAGAATTTAGGGCCGTTAATTTGTCGCTGTTTCATGCCTGTGCCTCGACACATTACCTTCCCATTAGCTTTCATAAGGCCTGACACTTGGTGATAAATATCCTGTTTCTTATAAACACTACAGCCTGGGCTTGTTTGTGCAAAACATAAACAGGAAAGAACGTGCAACTAGCAGTCAGATTTTCACCTTGTGCAAAAAATCTCATTTGTCTACTCCACATTTCCTCTATGTCTCACTGTCAGGCACTTCACTTAAGCTAACCGCACTGTAGATCCAGCACTTTTTTCCCCACAGTATTTATGGCTGTGGTTTTGGTCTTACTCTACAAAGCTAAACAGAACGCTAAACCACCGAGCGTGCACAGGAAAAGAAAGAAAGAAAAAAAAACAACACTTCTCCCCCCTGTGGCAGACAAGCAAATTTAATATCATCGACTCTACATGACAGGAGCATAGTATTTCAGGATCTTTTCATTCTATTCTACTACAGCAATTTGCCAATGATCTCCATTTTTATTTACGAAAGAATGACATTCATTTTGTTTCTCGTTACATTTCACCTTGTGGGACGTCCATGAAACACGTTCCTTCGCATTCTCTAAAACCTAACAAAGCCCTGACACTGGAGACTCCTTCCGAAAACGACATATATATATATATATATATAAACGTCTCCTTATAGAAAACGTCACGATACCAATGCATAGGATGTTTTTCTGTGTTAAACAACAAGACGTTTTTTTTTTAATCTGTTTATTATTAGTCTTAGATTACTGTGGAGCGTCCTCCATTCCAGCAGGAACCGCTTATCACATCCATGATTAAACATAATTCTAACAAAAACCTGCCGCGGGGATTTCGAAATAAATAAATAAATAAATAAATAAATAAAAAGGTTTTTAAAGGATTAAACTGTCTTCAAAATGTCTTAAACATTCTCCCTGATTTATGTAATGTTTGTATGTGGAAAACACTCCTGTTTTGAGAGACAGCGTGTGAGACATCACGTGAGTAGACTGTAGTGAACTCTTAAAGCTTAAGGTTGGGGTAAATTCGGCACTCGGCATCTCAAAAAGGCAATACAGTTGCCTCGTTTAATTAGCGCCACATCTGCTAATTCTTAACAGCTTTCGTCTGTTTAGAAAAAAATACCAAAGCTGATAAAGAAACTACTACAAAACGTAACTCCTGAACATTATATTATAATGAATGAATTCTTGAATATATAACAGCAGGGCCTTTTTTAAGTCTGGTTATTATTAGTCTTCGATTACTGTAGCGCGTCCTGCATTCACGTCCGTGTGTAAATTGTTACTGCAGAAATTCTAACGGAGGAGAGCGAGAGCAGTAGTACTGTATCAACCTGTGATTTGAATGACTGTCAGAGAAAGAATCGACACCTTCTGACCAATCAGATTTGAGAATTCAACAGGTAATCCAGGGAAAACGGGGACGTGGATAATCGGCCATAGTTTAGATTCCTCTTAGACAGGTTGTGTAGGACTGCTTGCCCGAAACTGATATCATCTTGAATGAGAAAAATCTGGAATATTGAAACAACCTGTTTACATATGTATTGGCACCCTGTCCAGGGTGTACCCCGCCTTGTGCCCGATGCTCCCTGGGATAGGCTCCAAATTTCCCCGTGACCCTGAAAAGGATAAAGCGGTGTAGAAGATGGATAGATGTTTACATATGTATCTTAACTACGATATTCACATAATTACATGTGCGTGCTTTCGGTTTGTTGAAGATTTTGCATAACATTAGCTGCTGGGAATAACCTTTTGTGAACACTTCGGATGGTTAAAATACCAGTGATATCCTGCAGTTTTTGACTCCATTCATCCGGCTGCTCTTTTAGACTCTAATGAAAACTTGTTCTAGGGCGGATGGTTTGTTTTGAATACAATACACCTACATCAGTCATCCAATAACATGTGGTACCCTCGAAAACCACATGGGCTCTGAGCTGTGGTTTGTAGCCCAAGGCAGACTGTGTATCTGTGCGGAGAGTCGCGTGTAAGTTATGTCCCGGATCTAAGTGCTGTCTGGACTGGACTTGTATACGGTCTCTATTCATGCATGCTGTCCAACCCTGGTGTTCTGTTCCGTTCGGGTCAGAATGCTAGGTTTTTGTGTTCCAGAGTGGAAAGATACAGTCTTGGTACCATTTCTGTAATGATTTGAAACCTCGTGTTTATCTTCTAGAAGTCATACTTTTGACTTGAGACTAAGATGATGAAATAAATGTTCACAGACTGCCAGTCTTTGTTAATATGAAACAAAACGATGAGTTCAGTCCCGGTCATCTTGCCCCCATCACTTCTTCGCCCTGAAATTATATACTGGATGTGAAACATTCACGCATAACTACAAACGGTGAAAAAGGGACACGTGAACATATTTAATATATACGACTCGTGTAACGTAACTTAACTCGCGTAATGTAACTTACATCGCCGACGTTCCACCATGAAACATTAAACATAGCTGCAAACGGTTAAAAAGGACATCGGTTTCCCAAGTCTGAGATTTGTTGACGCGAGAGGGAAAAGGATGACCAGAAGGCTCTGATGACTAAACGACTGCGGAGGAGGATTCGTGAGACACGAAAAAAAGCAAAAAAGACAGGGGATGTGTATATTTTTATAAGTATTAATTTGAGAATAGGTGATTCAGATTTCATCAGCCTCCTTCTGTCGGCGCTCCGTGAGGAAACGGTGCTGCGTTAAATTATTTCGAATCGACGTTGATCCAAATGTTTGATGATCAACAGCGCATCCGAGAAGCTATAAACGTGTTCCCTGTAGATTTAATAAAGCATGTTTAAACCCAGCCCTCACTCGGAGAAATGGGCAGATAATACGTCAATCAATCAATTAATTAATTAATTAATTAATTAATTAATTAATTCGACTGAAATACTGACTGAGTACTGCCGGTGAGATTAGCGCACTATTAACGCTCACGAGATGCAGTGAAGTATCCGAGCGTGGCAGACAGTGAGGATATATAGGTCAGGATACACTGCGGTGGGAGTTAGGGATGGTGGAAAACACACACACACACACACACACACACACACACACACACACACACACACACACACACACACAGTGTTTGTATTGGCTGATGGCCACTCAGCGTGCCATGTACGGTATTCCATTTCGGAGCGGGGAGTACTTCCCTCAGGTCTATCGTATAAAATATACATCACTGAATAAGCCTCACTGAAGACAAAATCTTTGTGGCACCGCTAGAATACACACTTTTCTTACGTTTATCTTATGTTAGATTTATTTATTTTTTAAAATAATTATCTTTTGCTTCAAAACAGGAGTAATGAATGGTGTTCGATCTCACTTTTTAACAGTTATATGGGAGAATAGTTATATATATACTCGGTTGCTTAGGGGTTAGCCTCGCACCTCCGAGGTTGGGGGTTTGAATCCTGAGTGTCCATGTTCTCCCCGTGCTTTGGAGGTTTCCTCCTGGTACTCCGGTTTCCTCTCCCGGTCCAAAGACATGTACTGTAGGCTGATTGGCATTCCCAAATTGTCCGTGCTCTGTGCCGGGTTGGCACTCTGGTAAGGATGTCCCCCGCCTCGTGTCCTGCAGTAAGAATAAAACCGTCTTGGCCCCGCTGAGAAATGCTTACATTGGCAACCCCATCCCCATCCCACCAGTCTGCCTCTGAGTATAAGACCACTCAACCATTCAGAGCTTTTCACCCCTTATGGCACCTCTGGTCCTGATGACACACATCATGGCCAATCTTACAGTGTACGGATAAGGAATTTTTATTTATTTATTTATTTATTTATTTATTGCGGATTTTGAATCCTGGGAAGCGTGTGGAATTTCCTTTAGTTATTACTTGGCGCTAAACATAATATAATATAATATAATATAATATAATATAACGTCTGTTATCAGCAGTAAATATGGTTTGTTCCTGAATATAGTCACACGCAGGAAATGTTAAAATCCAGAAATTTTTTGTCTAGGTGATTTGCACTGACTTTTTTTTTTTTTTTAAATGCAGTGAACCTCTTGCTTTTGGTCAGGTGTGGAGCGGAGTGTACGTTTTATCTTTTGCATTTGCTCGTCGGTTTTTGTCGATGGTGGTAGGTGTTTCCTCGTCGCTCGTGACCTCATTTCAGCAGCAAGGCTCTGACTGCTGGCGTAAAACTGCCTCACATCAACCCCCCCCAACACACACACACACACACACTGCCATGTTATTGGCTACGGCCTCCCACTCTCTCTGCTGCATTTGCCATTAGGGTTTATTGAATGGGAGCATGCGAGACTGTGTGTGTGTGTGTGTGTGTGTGTGTGTGCGCACTCATCGTGGACTTGAATGAATTTGGAGCGCCGGATCCAGTGTACACTCAGAAAGTCTTTCAGCACCAGCTGTTTTTTTTTTTTTTCATAAATAAAAACGAGACTTCATCTCTGAAGTTTCGGAGTCTCCGTGCCGTGTGAAAGCACCATGAGACCCTAATCTTTAAGCAGTTTCCATAGTAACCTTACATTGCAGGAGGGGATGAAAAGCTGTCTGTGGGCTTGTTTGTTTTTGGCCGTGGAATATACTCTTCCTCACGTACTCGATATAAATGCTCACTAACTCACCGTGTAGAAAACCGAGCTCTCTCAGGACAGTAGATTCAGAGCTAATAAATCCTCAAGACCGAGCTTTTGGATAAACGGCGTTATTTATAGTTCTGTGTTTCGTATGGAAACATTCCTCAGTGTAACGAGTCACGTGTAGCACGCCACGTCGTGTTGTGTCGACCGATACGCAATGAGTTATTAACGAGTTATTCTCACGAAAACGGATTAGGTGCCGAGTCGAGTCGGCGCGTGTGACGTGTTCCCATCATCATCTTTCTCCTGTGTTTCCGGACCTCGGATTGTTTTTCGGCGAGCTGTAACGAAACGAGACGTCTAGGCGAGACGCGCGTTACTTTCAGTCTGACGTCAACAAAATGCAGGAAAAAAAAACAAAACAAAAAAAAAAACCACACACACGTCATACTGTTAGTAACGTCAACACTGAACGAAGTAGGATGAACTGCTGCATCCACACACACACACACACACACACACACACACACACACACACACACAGCAGGGCACACTGCTCACAGCATATGTGCTGGTTTCCATGGAAACTGAGAGTTAAAAATAACATGGGCGATGGCTTTCTTGTACCATTAGCCAACAAGCCTGACGCGAAATGTCTCTCACACACACACACACACACACACACACAGTTACTGCTCTGGTGAGGTGAGTGCTGACGTTAAAAATTGTCATAATGGGCAGCTCAGATAGTGATGAATATGAGTCTGTGTCTCTCTTTCCGATGCGCTCACACACACACACACACACAAACCCAGCCATCAGTCTTTACCTCTCCCACTTCTCTTTTTTTATACACACACACACACTCACACACTCTTTCTGTCTCCATACACACACTTCCTCTCTCCCTGTCTTTCTCTCTCTCTCACACACACACACACACACACACGGAGGGAAGATTTCTATTCACCCCATGGGTTCCGCAGTGCTGCTGCACGATGTGGCTGTACCCCACCCCGCTGCAGTGGCATGCTCACACACACACACACACACACACACACACACGATTAGCCGTAACAGTGTGCACTCTCTACTCTCTCCTTGGATTTACTAAGATGGTGCGAAGCACCGTTACTCGATAATACCTCAAAATCTTCTCCTTACACTCTTCCTTTTATTCCTCTCATTGCAGCGTTTCTAGCGTTTATAATGCATGTAGAGAGGATCGTCATGCCCTGTGTAGGAAGCTTACTGTTTCACCCTAGTGACGAGAAGGTGTAAAGCGCTGCCACAATGCGTAACGGGTAATATCCAGACTCGTTCTTAAGAAACTTTTTGTTGTTGTTGTTAAGTTACTGAATGTGTAGTATCAACGCTACAGTAAACATATACTTACTTATACTTGTGTCTAGGCTGTATATTACAGTACATGCTGTGTGCTGTACATTTGGTAAAAAAAACAAAAAAAAAGGGAATTCTATGAGGATAAACAAAAAATTTCCATTTAAAACCAAAGAAATGAATGTTTTGACGTAACACAGTACAGACAGCTGCTTGATTCTCTTGGTTCTGGTTCTCTCTTGCCTGAGAAGTCGTGGCTCACGAATACGCGAATAAGTTTTAATTTGGTAGAAATGAACACCAGCTGTTCTCTGAAATGCTTTTGTTAGAGTGACCAAACGTCCTCTTTCTCAGACCTTAAAAAAAAAAGGTCCGGCCGGGATTTCTAAATTTGAGAAAAAGTCCAGGATTCGGCTTTAGTTTCGTTATGATGTGCTTATGGTCTAATACTGCATCGTGTGTACACAGAAAGGCTGCAACCTTTAAGATTCTGATACGTTGTTGTTTGTATAGTAACAACGAATTCGTGGACATCTATATATAGCGGATGTTTATTATGTTATCAGTATCACATTAAGTGTGTGTGTGTGTGTGTGTGTGGTCATTTTCTCTGACAGGGTTCATGCATCACCTTCAATTAGGTTTATTTCTGTAGTTCTTTTTGAATGCCGTCTGGTCTACTATTATCCCCTGGAGGCTCCTCCAGACGATCGAGTACATTAGTAGGTCAAAGGTCAAGTGGGGGGGGGGGTCGATTGGGTTGAGGGTAGAAACCCAGTTCGCTTGTTTTAAGCTCTGCCTTGGCCTCGTTCCCTCGGGCAAATTTGCACGCACGCTTGCAAATGAGTGACCCCTTAGCCGTGGTGATGTCTCAACATGAGTGTGTGTAAAGGTTTACGAGGTGTGTGAGAGGTCTTGCACTTCAAACAGACCCTGAATGACCTACAGGACCATAAACATGCTGATCAAGACAACCGATAGTGTTCTCACTAAGTGGCCTTAATACTAGCTTTTCAGGCCTGTAAAGGGTGCAATGGAACGAGAGACTCTTTTTTTTATTATTATTATTTTTGAAAAATTGCAAGCTCCTCGGAATATTGCGTCCGTGAATATTGCGGATTTCGCGTTAGATCCTGCACAGTTGCTGTAAAATCCTGTAGGGACTGGTGACGAGACAGTGACGGATTTGGATGACGCTGATGATCGTGATGTTAAATAGATGCGGCTCATTTCTTTCAAATTTGGCAGTAGTGTTGTGAGTAGTAAGTAGATTCGGTTATAAATGTAGAGATAAATAGTGCAGCAGAAATTGTGGGAACAGGATTTTCAAACCAAGAGCTGAAGGATTATGTATCCGTCTTTGGTACTGAACTGACTCTGTGTCTTATTGCGTGCATTCTGCTGTAATAGTTGCACTTGTAAAGGTGAGATTGAGATGCGCTGTAGCGCCGAACATCTCGTCCTACAACTAATAATGTGAATGCAGCATCATGATGTCCGCTTCCTGCCACAAGGGGGCGGTGTTTCAAATCATTTTACTCTGGAAAAGAAAACATGTACAGTATGTGCCTTGATAAACCTATAAATAGCAGTTAGGATCAACCTTTTACCCTAAAGCGAAATACATACACTCAGTGTTTTTCCATCACTCCTGCAGCAGAGCAGAGGGCATGGGAGCGGCCAGCACAACTCCACCAGACAGGGCACAACATAAAGCGGGTCAAAGGATGATGGAACAGACGTCTCTCTCTTCCTTCCTCCAAACGCACACACACACACTCACTCACACACACACCCACACACACTTGTATGTGTAGTCATTAAGCTGCGTGTGTGTCTAGATGGAAATGTGGCCCGGAGGTTCAATCTCAGTTTTCTCAGAGTATCCAGGAAATTAATTTCAAATCTTAATGATCATAATATCAGCATCAGAGTTGCTTCATAAGATGTAGGAGAAGACGAAAAAAAAACAAAAACCCTGTAATATAAATATAAGTAGAGAGACAGTGATGGAGGATGGGATGGAGAAAAATGAAAGGAAGTCACAGTGAACAGAGTCAAACTCTTCCTGCAGCTCATTACAGTGCTGTTTTTGGCTGTTTTCTATCAGGGAGGTGTGTGTGTGTGTGTGTGTGTGTGTGGTAGGAGTAAGGGCTGTGTTAGCTTGGAACAACACTGCTGTCCAAATCATTTAGATTTAAGTTCATAACGGTCCAGTCCGGGTTGCCAGGGTTGTGTGTTTTTATGGTGCCAAGATCTTGTTTTAAAGCGAGTAATCGCGATTAAATATCGTACGTTTCCGCAACAACAACAAAAAGGCAACGTGTCTGTGCAGACGGTGTGTCTGAGATGTATTTCTGTTGTAGGATACATTGAAAAGATTTAAGAGAGGGAAAACGGGGATTATAGATTGGATAATATCTGTACATTAGACTGGATAATATCTGTACATTAGATTGGATAATATCTGTACATTAGACTGGATAATATCTGTACATTAGATTGGATGATATCTGTACATTAGATTGGATAATATCTGTACATTAGATTGGATGATATCTGTACATTAGATTGGATGATATCTGTACGTTAGACTGGATGATATCTGTACATTACATTGGATAATATCTGTACATTAGACTGGATGATATCTGTACGTTAGACTGGATGATATCTGTACATTACATTGGATAATATCTGTACATTAGACTGGATGATATCTGTACGTTAGACTGGATGATATCTGTACGTTAGACTGGATAATATCTGTACATTAGATTGGATAATATCTGTACGTTAGATTGGATAATAGCTGTACATTAGACTGGATAATATCTGTACGTTAGATTGGATAATATCTGTACATTAGACTGGATGATATCTGTACGTTAGACTGGATAATATCTGTACATTAGACTGGATGATATCTGTACATTAGATTGGATAATATCTGTACATCAGAAATGCGTGTGCACCACGGTGACTAAGCACCTAAATTTCATCACAGGCCCAAATTTCAGGTGTTTTCTGTGGGTTTTTGTGTGATAGGCTCTCGGCTTCAAGTTGTTGTCGTTATTAACGTCATCCCTCCTCACGAAAACCTACGTACGGTCAGGAGCCGCTGCTGAATGCTTGACCAGGAGAAGGGTCACGGTGGCGATTCTGGCTTTGTCCCATGACTCAGCCTGTGAACATGTGCGTGTAATGGACTGCGTGTAGAGCCTCAAGCTGCCGGTCACAGTGGTCAAGGCTGGATTTGTCTGAGTAAAAGTATGACTGCGCTTTGCACCTCTAAATGTGCTAAACACTCACCTAGCGCAGGAGCCATTGGCGCCAAGGTCATAGGCATGAGGGCTTAACGGGGATTAAGAATGAGGACAGCAGGGATGCTTTCACACACACACACACACACACACACACACACACACACATACTGAAATTCAGTTCACTGACTGGTACAGACAGTAGATGTACGCCTTAACAATACTATTAGAGAAATACGGGTGTGCGATTGTATAGTTTCTGTGCGTTGCTTTGGTATATATGGATTCTTTTTGTGTGTGTGTGCGAGTGTGTTTCTCAGGGTTTACAATCGTGAAGACATTTAGTATGATAATATCCGTCAAAGATTCCTCGTTATCTTTTAGGACCATCAACAGATCCTCATTCCGTGAGTCCATGTACCTTGTGGATGTGCTAAAACTTACATAATGTTCATTACAGCGTACAGAGGATGGTGTTATAGAGTGTTATAGAGATGGTGTAGCCCTGCATTGTGGATTATCCTAATACAACCCCCCCCTTTTCCTTTCTCAGTCAGGATATTCACCGTCCTGCGAAGGGATTAAGAGCAAACCAAGTGCTGATGGGCCGTACCATCCTCGGCTGGAGGATATAAATGAGGAGAAAGGGTTAGATATTAGGCATACAGATGTTGCAGTTGAGCCTGTGTGTGTTTTTGTGAAGATGTGGGTATAAAAATTCATTTTCTACTGTGTTGTGTGTCAGACAAGTCTCTTCTCCAGCATGATCACTCTGGCCTGCTGTGTTCCAATTAGATCAAGAGGTACTGTACGCCTTCATTCTAGCATTAGAGTCTATTTTAACTGTGTGATTAGTCTGCTGTATAACAATAACAATGCCTTAACTCTTTATTACAGCATTACGTGCTACTGTGAAGTCGACTCACATGTTAATGATACTGTATATAGACCTGTTGCCATAAACAGTATTTATTTGATGATCAGGTGGCAGTTAGATGCGCTTGAGAAGCAAATCGACACACAAGTGAGAAATCAGATCACTTTTGTTTCTCACAATTTCGGCGTCTGAGAATGTTTTGTGTCCGAGCCTGATATCCTGAACCCCTGAAACAACTGGCTCTGTTATGCTGTGAAGGGGCATGTATTTATTTATTTATTTAGTTAGTTGGTAGGGGTGTAGGTCATTTTAGCCGACTTGGAGCTTTTTTTTAAAGTCCCCATGTCGGACACCTTGTTTATTCAGTAAAATAAAATTGGGAGAATTGATACATTTATTTATTTATTTATTATTATTATTATTATTATTATTATTATTATTATTATTTAATAGAATGGGCGAACCTGTAGCACATTTTGTTTACAATGTTAGATCTCGTAACAATTTTTGAATGTATTTCGTTTTATACAGACAAAAATGTACATAGTTTTTGCATTGTTTACGATTCAGAAATAACAGTGGAGTCTTTTATGGTCAGAATTTCTCATCATTCCAAAAGTTTGTTCAAAATATCCGGAAAATCCATAAAACCTCATGTGAAGTGTAAGCGTTATATCTTCAGGTATTGCAAGAGATTTACGATGAAAATAGTAATGGTACTATCACTGTCTGCCCAGAAAGTTGTTCATTTAAAGTTCCAAAGTGTTCTCATTGATTTAATTCATGATGTTCCTAAGAATGAGGAAAGCTAGAAGCAACAGCTTCCTCTAAGTTGCCGTGTCGATGATGTGTCTATTACACAGACTGTCCGTCTCTGTTTACGTCTGTCTCTGTGACCTGCTGCAGTGCTGGAAATGACTGTGGCATCACACGGTACATTACAGTACACTGGTGACCCCGACACACTGGGTTGTTTACCGGAGATGTCATGGCAGCTTTGAATTAAAGGGTCCATGGCTAATCGCTAGCGTGATCTAATTAGGAATTGTTGCCTATTATAGAAATTGTGAATTTTAGAGAGAGAGAGAGAGAGAGAGAGAGATGCCCTACATCCAAGTGTCTAACAACATTCCTTTTCCATATCTTCTTATCCGTTTCTTTTTTAAAGTCCTCATGTTTCTAAAAATGGGTGAGTGTGGATGTGAATTTTGCAGTAGAGAGGAAGTGCATTTTAGGTCACAGTCGCAGCTTGTGTTTGCTTTGGGTCAAATCGTAGGCTCTGTAAATGGTGCATCATGATTTTATATATCTATATATTTAGAAATGACAAAAGCACTCATGAGTAGCTTGGTGCTATATTAGAACCATGTTTGGTCATATTCCCCGGGATTTAGAAGTTTGTATATATTTACTGTTACTGTGCTTCATTAAAGACTTCCGAGCCGATTCAGTTTACGGATATTAAAACCACAATGGTTTCAATACGTATAGATTAGTTTCTGGCATTTTCTTAGAAGATCTTACACTAAACCTCAGCTGTTTTCTTTTCAGAACTTATTAGTGTGTGTTTTAGTATCAGAACCATGAAGACAGCGGTTCAGCCATGTCTAATTAGGCCTGACACCTTATTGTCACTCTGTTCAAAAGCACACAACATGGATGCTATTCGAAGAATGTACTTCAAGTGAGTTGAGGTATAAAAACCATAAAATCTGACTAATACCTGTTATTGCTTAGCATCTTCGCAATAAATGACCTTCGTGTCATTGACTCGTGCCAAGAGTTCTTGGAATCGGCGACAGAGCCACCACGACCGGCCAGTCGATCAGCAGTTACTGAAGATAAACCTTCCATATTAAACCTTCTAAATGGGATGAATGTTAGAAGCATGCAAGTCATTTTCCAAACTGGAATCTATTCAGAGTAATATTTTTGAAGTGTGCAGAGTTATACCTTTTTAATACGCATTCATTCGTCTATTTTCTGTAACTGCTTTATCGTGATCGGTCATGGTGGATCCAGAGCCGATCCTGGCAACACAGGGCATGAGACAGGAACACACCCCGGATAGGACACCAGTCCACCACAAGGCACCATGCACATGCTTTCACACACTTGTTCACACCAAATCGTTCAAGAGAAGCAAGTCCACCAACTGACGTGTTCTTGGAAGGTGGAGCACGCGAAACACCACAACGACAGTAACCCAAGATTGTTCAGGAATGAACTGGGGTGAATATAGTCACATGGGCGGTTTCAGTCGTTTTAAAAATGTTTGTTGACAGAATTTGGAATCGTTTGGATTTTTTGTTGTTGTTGTGGCTAATTTCTTGAGCGATGTTTGTTTGAGTAGTGTGTATTTTGCCATTGGCAAAGAATCTGTTCCCCACTCACAGTGCTGACCATGCACCTGCAGGAGAGAGAGACACCGCAAAAGAGAGGAGAAAGAGGGAGGGGGGAGAGATAGAGAGAGATGGATAGAGAGCAGGAGAGACAGAAAGAAGGCAATAGGAGCAGGTGCAGAGCTCTCCTCTCTCCATTTGGACGGCGCTAGCATTCTGACATTAACCGGCCCGCGGAGGAATGGGCAACTCGCACAGAAAGACACCCATTCTGGGCCCGCAGGAGAGGAAGAGGAGGGTAAAGAAGAAGAGTAAACATGCAGGACGGGGGGAGGACACTGCAGGTAGGGTGCCTACACGTTCAATGCGGGCTTGAACAGAAGCTAAAGGCCTCGTTTTTTGAGATTTGCTCTCTGACAACGTTCTGCAGTGGACTTAACTCTAACTCTCGGTTTCCGTCCAGACTTACCCTGTGTGTGAGGTATCAATCGGCAAAATGAATGCTGTTCGTATCTGTGTAGTACTCTCAGTGATTGTGATTGAAACAACACCCACTTTGCCCTTCTTCTGCATGTCACCCGTCCCAGTTGATTCGGTTTGGACTCATCCACATTCAGAGCTGCGTTGGAGTAGAGCTCAGTAGAGGTCACGTCGTTGGTCCGCAGCACCCGGTTTATGATGATGCAAAGCAGAAACCGAGTGCTGGGGCTGGTGCTGAGTAATAGAGTGTGCGCTCTAAAACACCGCAGCATCAGATCTGATTTGGTCATTAAGCCACACAGCTAGGGAGGTAATGAAGAGAAATGGAAATATAAAGCGAGATGAGATGACACACAAGGAAGGAGAGGAACGAGAAAAGACGACAAGCGGAGGTTGTTGCGTGTTAAAGAAAATGTGACCCAATAAAAACCTTAGGAAAGAAGAGAAAAAGGAAGAGAAGGAAGTTGAGGTGAGGAGATTAAGACAGATTTAAAAGAGCGTTAAAAGAGAAGGAAGTCAAGAATGGTTGAGAGAAAAGTGGTCTTTTTATTGAACCCGTCCAACCCGCACTGGCGTAATCGACTTATCGGACATTTTCAATCAGAACAAACAAAGGAATTATTTTTGCACGGAGAGTCTGGTGTAAGATGAGTCAGGACACTGTTGGGTTACTGTGTGTAGAGTGTAGATGTTACCAGCAGGGAGACAGACATAAACAAAGACAGTCTTTTGTCAATCAGAGGAGATTGGGTTCCCTTTTGAGTCTGGTTCCTCTCACGTTTTTGTTGTTCTATTGTCTCAGGGAGAGTTTCCTCACCCCTGTCTCTTCAGAGACCTAAATCGACATCCGAATTTTAAGCTATCATCCATCTCCTATAGTTTAGACCAGAAACCAGATAACGGAAATAAATTGCAGCTAGACGGTTATGCTTGGCAGGTTCCTAGAAGCGTAATATGTCCACGTATGTTCAGTAATACTCTTCATGTACTTCCTGGATTTATTGTTGGATGGGAGTAGCAGTGTACTAATCTAGCCTGGACACACTCCAACACCTGCTTAGCACATCACTAACTTGCCAATAAGAACTCGATGAAGTGTGTAAAATGTGTGGGTTCCATTGAGAAACTGGAACGCTGTTGTCAGGGAGACTGAAAAAGTGGTCGTAATGGTGGCATGGTGGTGCAACAGGTGGCTCAAGAGGTCCCTGGTTCGATTCCCTGATGAGCTTGGATTGCTCTCTGTGCAAAGGTTTCCATCTTCTCCCTGTGTCCCACTGGGGTTCCTCTAAATTGCTGCTAAGTGTGAATGGGTGTCTATGGTGCCATGTGATGGACAGGCATCCCAACCAGTGTGGAGGTATCATGCAGTGTTCTGGAATAAACTCCGGTTCCTCTGCGGCCCTGCCCGGGATGAAGGGGTTAAGGAAGATGAATGGATGGAATTTCTTCCATGTCTTCTCATGGATTTGATTATGTTTAGTGCAATGTGGTACTAGGTTGGATCGTAAGCTCAGGTTATTGTTGGTGTACGGGGTGGGGGGCGGGTTGGTTCCTCTAAATTTGAGTGAGTGTGTGCATTGGAGAACATCCTATCCTGGATGTTCTCCAACTTGGGGTTGAGTATATTTTGGATAGACTCCAGGCCCACCATGAGTTCATTCAATGGTATGAATACTTTGTTCATTTTGAATGTTTTGATCTAGATTAGAACCTAACAAATGATGCAATTTCCTGAAGTTTATACATACATCTTGAAGCATTATGACATTATGTTAGAAGGAGAAAGGGAGGCAGTTAATATTCTCTCTCTCTCTCTCTCTCTCACTCACTCACACAGTCTCTCTCTGTTTGTTGGGCAAAAAGAGCATCTCCTGTTATTGCTGGCAATTGTGGTCTGATAAGGATCTGCTAATTCACTGTAAATTAGATATGAAGGGTTGCTTAGATACGGCTGACTCGGGGCTATTCACGGGCACGGCCGCACGGTGCATACTGATGGGCAGATGTTGCTTTAAAGAGGGAGAGAAAAGAGAGGCGTGAGGGTAGGAGAGAGGATGGTCTATATTTTTTTTTCCACACTCTCTCTCTCTTTTGAGGTTTCAGAAATGGGAGCAAAGAAATACTCATCATTTAAACTGACGGAAGATTCTTTTTGATGCATCCTTACATCTTTCGGTGTATGTGCATGAGTTGTGTTGAGTTTGAACGAGTGCTATGAATCGAACTGCGTTTCTGTTTGGCATGCGGTCTAATCCCGTGACAAAATCTGGGCCAAACCTGGAAATCTTTCTCACTTTATGCAGTGGTGCTTGAAAGTTTGTGAACCGTTTAGAATTTATCTGCATAAATATGACCTAAAACATTATCAGATTTTCACACAAGTCTTAACAGTAAATGGTAAATGGCGCACTTATATAGCGCTTTTATCCAAAGCGCTTTACACTGTGTCTCATTGACCCATTCACACACACACACACCAATGGTAGCAGAGCTGCCATGCAAGGCGCTAGCTTGCCATCGAGAGCAACTTGGGGTTCAGTGTCTTACCCAAGGACACTTCAGCATGTGGAGCCACGTGGGCCGGGAATCGAACCGCCAACCCTACGATTAGTGGACGACCCACTCTACCACCTGATCCACAGCCGCCCGTAGACAAAGAGAACCCAATTAAATAAATGAGACAAAAATATTATACTTGGTCATTTATTTATTAAGGAAAATGATCCGTTTGGCCAAAAGTTTGTGAACACCTGACCATCATATATGACCAATATATTCTTGTTGATTTATCCCCGCCCCCTTTTTGCTGTTATAATAACCTTCGCTCTTTTCGATTTTGGAGCGTGTTTGTGGTGATTCAGCCACAAGAATATGAGTGAGGTCAGGCACTGATGTTGGGTGAGGAGGTCTGGGGTGCAGTCAGTCCTTTAGTTCATCCTGAAGATGTTCAGTGGGATTTGAGTCAGGGCTTTGTGCAGGACACTTGAGTTCTTCCACTCCAACCTCGGCAAACCATGTCTTCATGGAGCTCGCTTTGTGCTCAGGGGTATTGTCCTGCTGGAACAGGTCTGGGCCTCTTCGTTTCAGTGTAATTCTACATCATACAAATACATTCTATACAATTGTGTACTTCCAACTTTGTGATGAAGGTCCACATATGGTATGGGTGTGATGAACAGGTGACCTCTTGACCTCTCGCCATGTTTTGACCAGTTCGTTTCTCTTCTTCTGTGTGTCTCTCTGCAGCGGTGTCGAATCTGGACGTTGAGAGTAAGTTAACATCTCACTATCAAGCCCCATGGCACCAGCAGCACAGCGTGTTTCACCCCAGCACACGGCAGCCATGTCTGGAAGAGCTGCACCGCCATGCCCAGTTCAGTCTACGGGCACTGCACAGAGGTAAGCCGGCACAGCTTCTCAACAACTGCGGTGTATAACCATGTTCACTGCTTGACACTGATGTCCCGTTGGCCCAAGCCACCTACTTTTATATATTCGATAGTGATAGGGTTAAAATAACAACAAAAAAAAATTTAAAGAAAATCCAAACACAGAATCTCTTCACATTTTTGTGAAGCTTTGTGATGGTAACTAAGCATGCACATAAGAGATGTGACAGGTACTAACAATCACCTTTTTTGTTGCTAGATTCAAGCACAGAAAGAGTCGCATACCTTTTTAGTATTGGTCCACCTTCAAAAAAAAGATTTAAGATGGATTATTTTGACCCTAACAGACCAGAAGGGTTAAATACTGTAACATTTGTAGACCCGTTTGTTCTCAGTTTATTTAAGCCTATCGGCATGTAGCAAGAAAAAGTGCAATTATGAATGAAACATGTGTACCTCTGGATGCGGATCCTAGTCCTAGTTATATTCTGAACAAATATACAGTTTAACAAGCCTTACAAGCATCAAGAGGTTTGTGTAATATGTGGCAGATACTGCCCCCTGGTGTTAGAAAGTTTCACTCACCAATGCAGGTGAGCTTTGCATGAAGCAGTCTGATGCAAATGAATGAGTGGTATGTTATTTACGTTGTACAAGAAGTAGAGGCAGTTCAGTGGTGATGCTCGTAATAGTCAACATGGGACGGCTGCGTTACTAAACCTTCGGCTTACTCTCTGGTCAAGCCTTTGCGCCGTTTATTCTGGAGGAACGGTTTTGCCTGCCTGGAAATAACAGTCCAGGAACGCTGCTAAGATGGCTCTTACACAAGTGGGCTACTAATGCTAATCACAGTGCAGTTTGACACACAAGTTGAACAAACTATCTTGTAATACAGTGCAAGATAATATACGTAACAACAATCGATAGCTGTTAACAGTGTGATGATAGAGAACACACCAAGATAGACATATTGACGTTGTGTTCCAGGATAAGCTGAATATTCAGACTTCTTGATGGTTGAGTAATCCACAAGAGACTGTCGAAGACAGTGGTATCAGAAGGTGTTGATCACTCACAGACTCTAGCTATTGGGGAGGAACAATGACTGTAGTGGTTACACATTTGCCTTGCATCCCCGCGGATGGGAATTTGATTCCTGGCACCGCCCTGGTCTCCCTGTGCTCCTGGGGTTTCCTCCGGATAGTCCAGGTTTCCTCCCCCAGTCCAAAGACATGCACTGTAGGCTGATTGGCATCTCTAAATTGTCCATAGTGTGTGTGATTGTGCCCGGTGATGGTTTCCTGTGAAGGCCCTCCACATTGTGCTCTGAGTCCCCTGGGAAAGGCTCCAGGCTCCCCGCACACATGTGTAGGATAAGCGGTTCAGAAAATTTATGGTTTTGTGTTTGTGTGTTTTTTGTTTGTTTTTTTTTAAATCTTGGTGGGGACCGAATGTCCACCCAAAGAATAGAAATACCTGACAGTTGCCCGTTTAACACCAGTGGAGTAATTATTAAACCCCCCTTTTTACTACATTGCTAATCCAAACCCAAACTGTCCGATACAGAGCAGCGTCAGCGTTCAACCAGCAGAGAGCGCAATCGGGTCACCATATCCATCTCGGTGGCTCCGCCCATGCCCACATTCCCCTCCCCTCACTCCATCAGGAGACAGGACCAGAGGAGTCGACACTCACATATGGTAAGCGTTATTACAGTTATAGTACTAGCGTCTAGAATGGCGCTTGGGCTTTGTCTCTTGATTGAGATTGGCGGAAACTAATGTAACTATTTTTCCTACGTTTTGGCTGTTAACTTGCGTTATCTATAAACCACTCGTGCTGTAAAAGCTTAAGGTTTTTCAGTAATACTGTAAGTTTTTTTGTAATTATATATCTTGTTTGATTGTATTTCATGGCACAGCTGGACAGAGCTGAATATCAGACAATGCAGAGGAAGGTAATTCACATTGTTGTTAATGCCCATTGGGCAGCTGGCCTTCAGAAACACCAATCAGATCCACAATGTGACTGAAATAAAACATTTGAATAGTCATTTTTGGCCGTAGTGCTATATGATTAGTTATGTTTGGCTTCTGACTGACTGAGTTGTATTAAGATCCACTCAGATCTCAGGTTCCTTCTTTCCTCTTTCCGCCAACACTTGGAATAGGAAAGAAGCACCAGAGAGTCCGACATGCAGACTCTCCCCAGGAAAGTTATCCAGGTGCTGCTTTTGCTTTAATGTTGTCATTTTTATTCTAAAGGATGCCCGCATGAATGTCATTTATTTTTGGTTTAGATCCATGGTGGTAAAACGACTTCCATTCTTACCAGCGTTTTTTTTTTTTTGTCCCTTTTTATATCCCTTCTAACACCACTAGGCGGACCAGATTCCCTAACTAAATCAGGACAGTCCCGATTTTACACACTATGCCACTTGGTCTCCATAATTTGACTACGTTTATGGTTTGCTTGCTGACAGATGAACGCTTTGAACAAATATCTTTTTAAAAATAAATGTAAAAACGTTTAAATAAAGCATGTCTAAAGTCAATCTTTTATATGATCAGTTTCAGTTGTCCTGATTCTTCCCCAGTGGTCATCTGGTCACCCTAAATACCACTCTGTTATCTATTTATTTTGTTGTATTTTAGTTTTTCTGTGTGGTTCACAATCATCAAGCATTTTTTTTTAAATGGATCACCCTTTATATATGTTTTTATAGTTTTTATCATTTAAAAAAAGGTCACATCGCTATATCGTTCGCAAAGCATTATGATGTATGATGTAGCTGCTCTTCTGGAGACTCTTCTGGTTCTTGATACGTTTATCATTTCCCATAATGCAGCAGGAGAGACCTTCGAGGGAGGTGGAGTCTCAGCCAGCACAGAGAAAGGTAAGTGATAACAGGGTGACTTAAAAGATATGAAGTGTTCTCAGTATGCTTGGGTTAGATTTTTTTTCAGGTGTTAAGCAGGTCATGGGCTGGACACTGACATGAAGCACATCCAATATCATCCCTACGTCCATACATACTGTACGTTGACTAAATTCCACTGTGCTAATACAGTGTTACTGTACTCTAATGTCCCTTAAAATCGTGACAAAGAGTCCATGAGGAACTGGCGAGGGGAAGTCCAGGAGGGTTTAAAACCAGTGCAGGAATGCAGTCTTTATCCCGTCCTTCACAGTTTCAGGTCTGGAGGACTCTGAAGTACAGCATAACCGTTTTATGTCCCATTAGCTTAAGCATTGTGTTCCAGATTGCCATATTTATGGAATTAAACTTGTGCCAAAAGAATTGAAGGTTACTTTTTTTGAGAAAGAAGAAAAACACTCTGGAACTGAAAACAGTGAACTCGGTGGCAAAAATGTAACATGGTCTTCAAATGAACAACAAAGTTTACGTTCACCATTCTGGAACAAATCTCACGTGTGGGCGGGGCTTAACAGTGCTTTACTCTCATTGATTAGTGAGATTTGAATCGACAGCTCGAGCGTCGTATGAGACGACCCACACCTAAAATATTAATTACAAACTAATATACTGAAGGAAGTTATTTCCACTACAAAGTGCAAACACTATAACTACATCCAGAAGTCACGCCACTGAACTCTCTACTTCCAGGTCAGGGAGCTGTCCATCCAAATCTCGCTAGCCAATGAGAGTAAATCACTGTCAAGCCCCGCCTACACGAGAGGCTTGTGCCAGAACGTAAACTGTGAAGGCGTCAATGAAAACTCGGGCGGCGCATTCATAAACCACGAGTAACGGAAACGAAGCTTAAAAAACTGTCCATAAAGAACGCTGTTTATTTGAAGACACTGAGGTCACTGTGTTCAGTTTCAGAGTGTTATTCTTCTATCGCATTTTCCTTGAAAGATTACGTTCAATACTTCTGACACAAATTGAATTCCATACATATTCCCCTTGTAACTCATCCTAACTCATGGGGGTTTTTTTCAGTATAGCTGTTGAAAACATGAGCTGGTTGCCTTTGCTTTCCTTTTCTAACCAACCAGATTTTGGTGTTTGGTGTCACGAGGAGCTTCCCTTGATTCATGTTGCCATTATTATTATTATTATTATTATTATTATTATTATTATATTGGTTTTATTTTGTTTACATTTTGCCCGTATGTCTTTTCTTTTGTCTTTTCTTCATCAATGTTCAGCCTTTGTGTTTGTCTTTATTTATTTATTTATTTATTTATTTATTTATTTATTTTTAGCATGAGCGTTCTCGTCCCACCTCCCCTACAACGTGTTGCGTGTTCATCCCCTGGATGCGAAAGGTATTCTCCCGGCTCTCTGAGAGCTGACTTCTAATGCAAATTCATTTCAAATCTTACGTCCTAATTTGTATGGAAAGTTACTAATGGGTAACATTAAGGGCAAGGCTTGAGGTTTAGCAGACATATCATTTCCGTGTGTAGGAAAACTATCCAAACGGACTAAATCAAATTGTTAGAATATTATATATTATATTATTTCATATAATACTCTTTGACATTACATCATACTGTAAATTCTATCTGAGAACCTACCTTTCTTTTCTCATACTCGTCTTATAGCACAGCTACCCTGGTAGATGTACTCATGTGCTTCATGCTATCATGTCTTACCGTTGGTCATGTCATTAACTTCCCCAAGATTCTTCATCTTCAAACGCTGTTGTGTTCAACGTATCATCATTAATACTAACTTTTATTCATAGGCCTTGATTTAATATCGTTTTTCCATGTATAAAAATGTGTTAACATGGAGGAGTGTGTCTTTTATATGAGAAAATAAGCATGTCTCATCCATTTTGTGTTTTTTTTTCCTTAATGAATACGCAATCCGGGGTGTTCCTACCTAAAACATCCTATTTTTCACAGAACCTGTGAAAATGCTTTCTTTACATTTATCTTTCGGAAGCAAAGAAACACTCTGTTTAAATTATATTTCACTATCTGCTTGTATCCAAGCTCCCCAAGCCTATCAAAAACATTTTGCACAGTGTTGCCTACAATGCTCATTGTTTTAGTAAATCAGGGCCAGAATTTCCAATGTGAACATTTCAGAAGGCTCACATGAAGGGGAAATATTATTTGTCTGAAGTACCTGATTGGAACAATGCCCCCCTTAAAGCTATTGTTTATCTGGCAGGAGGTTAGTGACTTATTTTAAGCTTCTATTGCAGGTCACAACCTTGCTGAATTCTTTGGTACCTTTTCCTTTGTTCTTATTTTGTACTAATGGAATAGGATCTGGACCAAATTCCTGACTCTGGATATTTTCCTGACAGTTCTACTTCTGTCTTTCCTTTCCTCTCCAGCTATTTCTGTGCCTCTTTTATCCCCGTTCCTCGCTGCCTCTTCCTATTTAGTTCTTTCTCTGACCCACGGTCACTACTGCTTCCTTGACGAAGATACTATGCAACATTTATGTGCAGAAAATGTACTTCCTGTCACTTTAAGACCACAACTGTATGCTGTATGTTTGTCTGCTTTCAGTTTTACGAGGCCATTCCATATAACTCTTCTAAAATGATTGTGACTCAGGTTGGAACCAATACAAATACAGACGGGGAGTTGGTGGCTCTGGGCCACAGACCGAAGTGTCCCATTCCCAACGTTCCCACGACACTGGACAAGCAGACCAACTGGTCGAAAGCCCTTCCACTCCCCACACCAGATGAAAGGGTGAAGAATGAGTCTCAAGTCATCTCATCCTGCATCATCCCTATCAATGTTACTGGTAAAACTCCATTTATAAATCTGCAATACTAATCAGATTATTCAAGTGTGTGAGTGCAGATTAGATGACTGTTCTAACGTAGGGCATATTTCATGTGGCCTGGAGTACATGGGGACTGTGACTGGGACCAACTAAATTTTTTTAGGAAATATCACGTGCATGTACAAACAAAAAAAACAATAACTACACAAGCAGGATTCATAAAAAGTAATCTGGATTTCAAACCTGTTCACAGCTACCTTTAAATGTCAAAAATGTTTACTGTATATCTCATTTCTGCGTTTTTTGTGCACTAGATTATTAGAAATAAGTAGGATTGTAAGAAGGATACCGTCACCTGTTTCTGAAGCTGAATGTCTCGGATTGCAGGTGCAGGCTTTGACCGAGAAGCCAGTGCTCGCTGTTCGTTGGTTCATTCCCAGTCTGTGCTGCAGCGGCGAAGGAAACTAAGGAGGCGGAAAACTATCACAGGCATTCCCAGACGAGTGCAACAAGACATGGGTATGACTACCTGATACACTATGCTCATTCAATGTCTTATCGTGTGTGTGTTTTGTTCGTTTTGTCTTTTTTAGAATATGCTTTGGAATCACATTTTTGATTTTACAGTTGAAATGTAACCTATATTAACAACACCATCTAGGCCTAATATGTTAGGTTTGCTTTTAAAGCTGAGTATTATGCTGATTAAGCAACTTAGCTATGAATTGTTGATTGCAAATGAGATTGAGAACTATTTTCTAATGAGAATGTCTTTGAATAACAAAACAAAAAAAATGTATGGTTCATTTAAGCAATTTTATCTACAGTTTATGCATCTGCAACGTTTTATAGGCACCTAAAGCCTGTCCAAAGCTGCCTATAGCTATTAGCTCATAAACTAGCATAAAATGCATGTTGAAACATACATTATATCTTGGTTGACATACCAACTGTAATTCTCCAGCAACTTACAGGTTGGCAGCTCAATTATTTATTGTAAAATAAAAACACAATGTCATTACCGGAGGCTCTGATAAAACCTGCACCATTACACTCGGAATTACTGTTGGTATGTCAACCAATGTTAATGTTCTCTAGAACTCGATTATAAATCATGTACAGTAGCACTACTTGTATTGTTCTCCGCTTGATATATCGCTTTGCTTGTATTTCCTCACTTGTAAGTCGCTTTGGATAAAAGCGTCCGCTAAATGAATAAATGTGAACGTAACTTTAAGCTAAAACACACATTTCTGGGATCTTGTGGTATTTTTCATGATGTAGCAAATGCTTCCAGTTATGTTTTAATTAACAGTGATGCTAATGTCGTAACTGATGAGATATGGTAGGTTTCAATGATTTCGTTAAAGGTAGGTCTCTGACAAACTACCTTGGAATTTGAAACTGCAGGTAGCTCATGAACAGGAAGGTCAGTTTGCCAGAATTTTCCTTCTTCTGTCATTTATAACAGCAATGCAGCAACGCTTCTTTCTTCACCTTAAGTCATTAAGGCTTTGAAGCATTAAACATCACACTTACTTGAAATTTTCGTTAACAATCAGTTAAAAATCATTCGTTTTTTTTTTTATACAGTAACCTTTTGTATCTAATTGACTAAATCAAAACTTGAGTTGTAAGATGCTCTTACTTTTCACCAGACTCAGATGAATCTCCTGTGGCCAGAGAACGATCTACGGTAGCCCACGGCAACCAACACATGTCCCTGTACCAGGAGGAGTTGTCACTTAGTGGCCGGACACTAAACACCAAGGACTCTGGCTGCCAGACCGATGACTTCTTGATTGCTGCTCCGTCCCGTAGGCGTATCCGTGCACAGAGGGGCCAAGGAATTCCGGCTTCCCTCTCCCACTCCACTGGTAATATCACTTCATTACCAGATCGTTCGGATCCAACCTACACCACTGCTTTGGGCACTCGTCTGCGTTCAAGAAGTTTGCCCCGAGAAGGAAGTCGGCTCCGGGACAATGAGCAAGATGACAGCGATGATGATGATGATGATGATGATGATGAGGAAGATGACGAAGAGCTCTCTCCTTATGAGCCTGAGGACTTCCTGCCAGGTCCAGGACGGAGGATGCTCAAGGATGAGGAGGAGAGCACAGATGACCAAGCCATGCCAGAGCTCCAGTTGGAAAGTTTAAAGCGGATACAGCATGGAGGTAGTCCTGAAAATGCTTGGATTGAGAGGGGTAGGTCTCGGCTTCCGCGTAACTCTGACATGGGAAGCTGTGAGATCTCCTCCAGCTCAGACACCTTCAGCAGCCCCATCCACTCTGTCTCGACCACAGGTGTGCTTGGCAGCCAAATTGACCACAAAGAAGACCATCAGTCTTCGAGTGGAAACTGGAGCGGAAGCAGCTCAACATGCCCTTCACAGACCTCAGAAACACTACCACCAGCTGCCTCACCTCCCTTGACTGGTTCTTCACACTGTGATTCAGAACTGTCTCTCAACACTGGGTCTCATATAATTGACGATACTACTGGCTTCATTATTGACCCCTACCACATGGACAGGTCACAAGGTCAGGGACACAGGTCTAGTTCATTCACTTCTTCAGCTACAGATCAGATGGATGATGCAGGTGTTAGTACTGCTAGTGATGGGGAGTGGAACTGCAACCAGGACCAGCAGGATCAACCCTGTCCTCCAGACTTTAGCCCAAAGCGCTCTCGGGAAGATGAGAGTGGCATAAGTTGTCCCAGTTATTCTAGTGGAGAAACTTATGAATGCTTTAGTGGGCAAACTTCGGGTGAAATATTAGAGAGCTCTACACATTACACTGTTGACACGGAAGGCTTCTACACCTCTGTTCACTTGGACTGTGGTTTTAAAGGTAGCAGAAGCTATTGCAACTATGCAGCCATTGACCCCGACTGTGGCCCAAGTGGGAACATTGCACCTGGCATGGGTGAATACCCTCAACCAGATTACAAGGGAGCGAGTACACTTGGAAGAGGGTGTCTTTCTTTAAGAAAACCAAAGGCTAAGCCACCCCCACCAAAACGTAGCTCTTCTTTAAAGGAAACGAACAGCAGTGTGGATGTTCAAGAGCAGAATGAACCAAAGATTACTAGTGAGCTGCCCCTGCCTTTGTCTTCCAGGGAGATGAAGCTGCAGCTGGAGTTGGCTGGTTCTGACAGGCACCTTGACACTGCAGGTCTCTGTGACAAGCAGCTTGGCACCTGGGGTGTAGAGAATATCAGAGAAATGCTAGACTGCTCCTCTCCATTTAGTTCTTCTGACACACATTCTTTTAAGGATGAGGGTGCTGTGCAGTCAGACTATGCAGACCTTTGGCTCCTTAATGACTTGAAATCCAGTGATCCTTACAGGTCACTGTCCAACTCCAGCACTGCTACGGGTACAACAGTTATTGAATGTGTCAAGTCACCAGAGAATCTGGCAACTCAGGCCTGTTGCCCCAGGTCAAGACCCACCTCACCAACACTTCCACCACAAGAAGGTGACTTCAGACTGGGCTCTCCTGAGAAACTTGCAGCATTGGCATCCCCATCAAGTGGATATTCCAGTCAGTCAGAGACACCTACATCTTCCTTTCCATCTGCATTCTTCCCAGCTCCACTTTCCCCAACCAGTGGCAAGAGGAAACCCAAAGTGCCAGAAAGAAAATCATCACTCTCCTCTCTTCAACAGCAGCAGCAGCTTGTCCATCGAGATGCAAGCTCTTCCTGCAGGAGAGATATGGATTCCCAGGCACCACCTAGTCACCTTGACCTAAGTGCTCTTCACACCAAGCCCTTTGCCCACAGGAACCAGATACACCTCCTTCATCAGAACAAACAGAAAGCAGCTGCAGCAGCAGCTGCATTAGCAGAAGCTCGTGCTGCTGCAAGTGCAGAGGCTTCAAGCTCAAGCCACACGGCAATCACTGCAACTGTTCTGAGGTCAGTTCATCTGCGATCTACTGATAAACCAGCAGAGGGCAACCATGGATCTGAGCACTCTAATGCTGATCAATCAACTCGACCCAAGTGTCCCACAGTAACAGTTGAGACTATGCCTGCTGACAACAGGTATAACAGGAAACCACCAGCCTACAAACCACCTGCTGTGCAGCAGTGTGAATCTCAGTGCCCACCTCCAGAAGCCATTGTTATACAACATGAGGGGATTAAAATCAGGCAGGAAAGGCATGGCCCGGGAACGTACTGGGCCATGACAGCATTCAGAACACCTGTGCAACCAACCAACGAACAAGAAGACTTCTTAACCCCAACAGCCCAAGCTTGTGAGATGCGTGATGATCAGCAAGAAGCAGAGTGCAACAGGTATACAGATGAGGAACAAGCATTGTCAGATGAAAGTGTTAAATGTGAACACAGTCAAGCACCCAGGCCACAACCTCTGGCAGAACCATCGTTGAAATTGAGCAGCACACTGTCTCCTCCTGCTTACAGCGAAATACGCAGGAGTGACTTTGTACTGTGCAACAGCCCAGATAAATTGCCCGCCAGAAGTTTAGAATCCTCGTCACACACTTACACAATGGGTGACATCAAAAGCAAAGAGGAGGCGTATGAGACATGTGTCACTACCAGAAGTGCCTCACATGATGGACATGAGGACGAGTCAACCCCAGACACAGAAGACTACTTCAGCAAAGGTAATAGAGATTGAAACGTATTAATAGAAGCGCAGAAATGCATTTTTATAGGGGGGAAATAAAAGTCTTCTACGTTGCATAAAAAAAAAAGAATTTCAAAAGACTGTCATTTTTTTTCCCACAGACTCAACGCCTAGTGACAATTCAAATTCTCCTCTGACTGACGACTCTAAGTTTGATGATGATAGTATATTCCCTTCGCCTAATAAACTACGCACAACTGAAGATCTGTTTGCCATGATACACAGGTAATCTCAAATATTTAAAAAAAAAAAAAATTAATATGCTGTATACAAGATATACTAAAATATATGATAACTTATTTTGGTGGCCATAAGAATCATTTTTCATAGTATATGTAATCCTGTCATCTTGTAATCCTGTGCAACTTTACCGGAATTATTTTAGATCGAAGAGGAAAGTTCTTGGGCGGAAAGACTCAGGGGAGCTCAATGGAAAGAGTCGTCTTGGTGTCGCTCCTGTCACTGGTCCAGTTAGTCATCCTGTGACATGTCCAATCATTCCAACTATCCCAGCTCCTGCATCCGGCTCTCAGAGAGCACCAGGACCCATTTACAGGAGTGCCAAAAAATCCAGCACCTCCAATGAGGAGTTTAAGTTACTGCTGCTGAAGAAGGGCAGTCGCACCGACTCCAGTTACCGCATGTCTGCAACAGAAATCCTCAAGAGCCCCATCACTCCCAAGTCCCCAGGTGAAATAGAGGCTTCCAGGCAACCAGAGGAACCCCCTTCACCAATGCAGGAGTCTCCAGCCAGCACAGAGCCACTCCCCAGTACTTTCCCCAAGGCAAATATCGAGGGTTTCTCTACAAAAACCCTTACTATGTCTGCTGCCTCCAGGCAAGGTCGTTCTAGGGTCCCACCTGCAGCCAGCAGCAGCAGGTACAGTACTCGCAGCCGGCTATACACTGCCCCCATGCAGGCAATCTCTGAAGGAGAAACTGAAAACTCTGATGGAAGTCCACATGATGACCGCTCCTCCTAGTGGTATCTTTTGTCCCTTCTGGTATTTTTATTTTTTTTAACCAATGACAAAACAACAAATCCCTCAGAATAAAAATAGAATAAAATACAGAACAATAAAGTGATATATGGGCATATTTCCCTCAATTCTATTAGATCTTAAAATTAAGAATTAAGTGGAAAAAAGTCCCCTTGTTCACTTTGAACTTTGTATTCCATTAATTGAGTGAACTTTTGTTAAGCTATTAGAACTTGTGCTACCACAAGTACTACTTGTGGTAGCGGTACTTTTTGTATATGGATGCGTGATGGATATTGATTCCTAAAAACCAAACCACTAGCCAATCCTTTCTTTTATTTTTTTTCCACTCATAAAATGTGAAAGGTGTACATTGTGTGTAGATGTAGAAAACATATCACTTTACTTTCAGGTTCCTTCATCTTCAGATTTCGTTCACAAAGTGATTAGTATTGGGTAGGGTGCAAAATTAAAAGGAAATGTTAGACACGACCCTGCTAAAGTCTCAGTCAGGAAGTATCGAAGTACTCCAAGCTTCCCCAAGATCAGTTGGTGTTTTTAAAGTGAATTTACATATAACTAGCACATGTGGACTGTAGCATTGTCGACACTTGTTATTACAGTACCAAATACCGACCTTCCCAATGTTGTGAATCATAATTGGGACTTTAGTTAGGCTTACACAGGACAATCACACTGTGGCCTTTCCTAACAGACGCTCTGTAAATTCAGGAGGACAGAATGAGTCTCCAGGATTATAGGCATTTTTCTATGGCTGAGAACTCTCTGTGCATAAAGGAATTGGTTTGCAAAACCTGCAAATATTTTGCACTTGTTCGGAGATTGGCAAAGATAATTCCTTTAAACATCCTGGATACAAAGGAATGGTGCAATGTTCATGTATGATAGAAATGAGCCCATGTGTTAGTTCTCACATGACATTAAGAGCATATATTTTCAGTTACCGGCGGCCATGTTGCTTTTAACTATCGTTCTCTTAACACCAGCTTTGAGCGTAGACTACCAGAAAAGATTCTGTTATATTTTACATTTTAAAGCACTTAATTATGTTAATTGTGTATACATTTTTTAGGTGTAGGACATGACGGGGTTTAACGTCTAAGATGAATACAATAGTAATGAAATCACGAACTGTATTCTATGAATACCCTTAACGTTGTGCAAGCTGTTTACTTTGAATTCAGTTTGCAGTGATTTATTTTATTTTATTTTTTTCTCCATTCAGCAAGAGATGTTAGAAATTAGTGAGATTTGTCAAGCTTACACTGTGCCGAAAAGCGGAGGATGGACAAGCTGTGAATCAGTGCATTTCAGATCATGGTTTTCTGCTGAGTACTGTCACGGTGCTCCCTTTCCCCTTTTTTTGTCTTCTGTACAGCATGCAATAAGGGTCTATAATTCATAGGGACATACTTACCTGAAGGGGGAAAAAAAATCTTTTTCAAATCATTTGCATTCATTGAGTATTTGTATGTTCAGTAGGTGATCTGTTTTATGTGTATGTTGATGTTTGATTTATTTTTATTTTTTTGTATGTATAGACTCAGCTTTATATCCCTTGTGTGGAAGAACTGGACAATCTGTTAAAGCACTGTTGGTATAAAAGAAAAATATAATACAAATCTAGAGAATTCCGTGGACAGGTTTAGACTAGATGGGTGTATCTGACGGATATCTGCGCTGGTTCTGGGGAAAGATTGTGGAAAAGAAAGGGGATCAACTTTGAATGATCAACTGTTTTGCGTTTATGTAGCTGCATCTCTTCGTTGCTGATTTGCAATGCTAGGAGAATGCTTTGCTCATTATTTGTATATATGTGGTTGTGTGACTAACAAATATATATAAAAAAAATAAGTCAGCCTTTTTTTCTGGACTGTTCAGTTACCATGTACTGTATGTCCTGACAATACTTTATGTATGTCCTGACAATACTTTGTATAAATTTTTTTTATATATGCTATAACAGTACTCCAGTAACAGCATTCACTGAAAAATGTTCCATATGCTTTCCATTATTTTTTTAGTCTAATATCATCTTTTTTTCTTTTTTTTTTAAAAAATCAGAACACTGAAAACATACGGACTGTACCTTTTAATCTGTGTTTGGTCATATGCATACCTATAGAAATACGAAATCTGTAAAATCCTCTATTAGATTGCAACATTTAATAGGAATAAAATATCAAATATTTTTCATTAAGGGATATTTTATCCAGAGAATTATTTTGTTAATGAATATAGAAAAGATTAATGATAAAGCTTTATTTAACTAAAAAGGTTATGATTGAACATATTTCATATCAGGGGTGTATTAGCCAATGGTAAAATACTGTACTTATTTAAAACGAAATATTTCTAATTCGCTGTAAACTTGCATAATTTACATATTTGCTGTAAGATATGAAACTTAATTCAGCTGTTTTTGGTGCTCTAAACTGATTTTATACCCAGGTCATATTCTGTTATTAATTCCATTGCCATTAAACATGCCATTTGTCATTTTCATAGCAGCTTTTTAAAATCCCACCAACTGGCTTATGTAAGAAGATACCTTCAACACTAGTGACATCATAAATCTTAAGATATTGTAGCAGTGTACATGTATTTGCCCATGTTATCTTCCTATTACAAAACTCCGATTACGGTAGCTGTATTTTAGGATTTTAGGAATCCTAAACATTGTTCAGGCTTTACATTGACATCTGTATTGGAAAAGGAGAATGAAATGCAAAGCCTTTAGCAGTATTTGTTCCGAAGTTTAGCTTCATCCGACTGTCAGTACCTCAGCGTCCAATCACATGTTCAGAGGAAATAATTTCCAATCAGGTCACATACTGCTGTTTCATGTCCTCACTGAATCTTACTGTAGCTTGTGTTTTCCTTTAATGAAATGATTACACATATCACCGGATATATCACACTGCACAAATGGGGAAGCACATTATGCTTTTGCCAAAGGGTTGTACAGGTACGAACGTGAATAAAAGAAGTAAAGAAACCAGAAACTGGATGAATGGCCGGGGGTTAAACTGCAAAAGTCTCTGTGCTGGACAGCATTGTCACTCAACGTCTCTTCACTTCAGATCGCATCTGTTTTTTGTATTTTTGTATAAACATGTACATACGATCTTTTTAAAGAAGCAAACAAAAAATTGTTACACGGTCGTTTGTTTTTTGTTTTTTTGTTTTTTTTTGTAAAAATGTTTTCAAAGTTTACATTAATTACACGCCTTTGTATACTTTTGAGCTGTGCAACTCTCTGTGTCCTTGTATTTATTTTTTAGTAAACATTGTGACAATTTCCATTGTAAATTTAAACCATTCCTTGCCAGCCCAACTGGCTTGCTTAGTAACTGTGCATAGAGAAGGCCAATAAATGTGACTGCATTAAAAAAAAGAACCTCAGTTGTTTTTATTTCATTTGATTTTGATTGATTGATTGATTGGTTGGTTGGATAAATGGTGGTTTTGTTGGTTGTTTGAGTGAATGATTGGCTGGATGGTTGGTTGGATGGGTGATTGATTGATTGATTGATTGATTGATTGATTGATTGATTGGATAAATGGTGGTTTTGATGGTTGTTTGAGTGAATGATTGGCTGGATGGTTGGTTGGGTGATTGATTGATTGACTGATTGATTGATTGATTGGATAAATGGTGGTTTTGATGGTTGTTTGATTGAATGATTGGCTGGATGGTTGGTTGGGTGATTGATTGATTGATTGATTGATTGATTGGATAAATGGTGGTTTTGATGGTTGTTTGAGTGAATGATTGACTGGATGGTTGGTTGGGTGATTGATTGATTGATTGGATAAATGGTGGTTTTGATGGTTGTTTGAGTGAATGATTGGCTGGATGGTTGGTTGGGTGATTGATTGATTGACTGATTGATTGATTGATTGGATAAATGGTGGTTTTGATGGTTGTTTGAGTGAATGATTGGCTGGATGGTTGGTTGGGTGGTTGGGTGATTGATTGATTGATTGGATAAATGGTGGTTTTGATGGTTGTTTGATTGAATGATTGGCTGGATGGTTGGTTGGGTGATTGATTGGTTGATTGATTGATTGATTGGATAAATGGTGGTTTTGATGGTTGTTTGAGTGAATGATTGGCTGGATGGGTGGTTGGTTGGGTGATTGATTGATTGATTGATGGTACATTCTCATGAAAATAGACCCAACATGTAAGCCCTACATAAAGCATGTAAACTTACTTTTCAATGGTATTCAGTGTTACCAAATTACCTCACAACCATTGGCTCTGCTCTGCTCTTTTCTGAACTCACAGCACATACAGTTGCACAGACTATGGCATCCCCAATCAGGTCATCGATTCACAAGCATAGCGCTGAGGGACCACACCGAAGGACTAATGGCCCAAGACAACAAGTTGACCAGCTTACATCAGTGAACCAGCTTTGTTGTGATGTGCACATTAAACTTTTTATTGTCATAACACTTATGTAGTACTAATGAAACAATGACAATGACGGCAGATAATAATGTCTTTGGAGTCACAAATAATACACCAAACCAAATACTACTGTCCTAAATGGTTTATCAGTACACCAGGTGCATCAATATTATGTAGGCATTCTATTTAATAGTCCTGACCCTGCAGCTGGTTGTGTGAAAGAAAAAGGCATTACTAACTAGAAATTATTAAAAGCACAAGTATTTACTTTCATATGCACCATCAACCACCAGGATGCACTGTGGTGCCCTTTTTTTTTTAATCAAGGTAAACTGACATGATTATGCCTGCTGTGAAACACTACTGCTTTACAGTAATATAACACAATAAGGCAAGCAACACTCTCCTTACCAGGGTTAAAGTAAATTTTCCAAGTTGATCCAAATGAATTAATAAATTACTACTAGAAGAGGGGGCTAATAGCATGTAGCTTTGATATAGCAGTTCATTAAGCCTCTTCAATTATGGGCTTGAATTCTGCATGTAAGGCTTGGCTGAATCGAAGTGAAGTGAAGTGGAGATGGCAAATTCTGGACTCTAATCCCAGAGTGCAATGCAGAGTGCAATATGACACTTGCTTGGCTAGTTTAAATGATCAGAAGTCCATTTGATGAGACAATATAGTATTTATTGACTTTATACTGCGTTATGTTGCATATTATTTCATGTAACCAGAAGAGGGCAGTACAGAACATCATACTCAGTGGGCTGAAGCTAGAAACGTTTCCTTTGGCAACCCCTAAAATCTTTCTCCTTTTTTTTCAGTTTAGAAGTGGAGAATAAAATGATTCAGTGCATTACCAAGCTCTTTAATATGCTTAAAATATCAGTAAACTGTTTTATGCAGTGCCACAAAATCCTGTTATGAACCAGACTTTATCCATCTCACCATGTGAATCAGTAAAACATCACTGGGGAGAAAAAAACAACCTTCAAACACTCTTCAGTTGAAGTGGAAGCCCACAATGCACCACTCAGTACTCTGTAGGAAACTAAAACCCAGCCATTGAGAGCTGATTAAGGTGGTAGATGCGACGTGGTTAAAGGCCGATTAAGAGGGCTGCTCCATGGTCGTCCCCTCTGACCTGTAGGCTTTTAGGCTTTGGGACACTGGGAAGATTTCAGTCTTTGAGGCAAACAGTGAAAACAATGAGCCTTTTAGGGATGACGAGCGAAAAAGGCCATGATGACCACATTCAAATTCCTCACTCCTCTATGCAACCTCCAGACCTAATTCAGTTATGTGGCTGATAATAAGATATACCATGGCCTGGTGAAACTCACATCTACATCAAGAAGTACAGTTTGCTCATATTGTGCATCGTATGACAAAACTAATTCAATGACAACATTTATATCCTGTGGGAAACACATCACATCATCATAATCTGTCATGTTGCCATGATACATTCCTTGTAATAGTGTTCTGCGAGAATGAATCCTAATCATAATGTATATTACATTGATATTATTCTCCTAATCTAAATGATAGTAATTACGTTTATAAGAAATGGCACAAGTGCTAAATTACCACCTGCAGTGCTGCATCAACGTAGTGGTGCTTTAACACCTACAATGTAAATGTCAGTTCTTACAGTGTTGAATTAAGACCTACATTGCTAAATTACCTTAAAGCAGAGTTTCTAAAAGAGGTACAGCCGGGGTTTAGAGGTACAACCATCAATGGGTTTAGTCTGTTGTTACTGCCTGAAAAACCCACAGTCATTAAAGTTGTATTTATTGAGTTAGAGTTCTTATTGTTTTTATACCCGGTTTGTTTGGTCACTTGAAATGAATCCAAATCTCAATAACTAAATAATAATAATAATAATAATAATAATAATAATAATAATAATAATAATAATAAGTAAACAAACAAACAAACAAATAAATAAATAAATGCCTATAGACTGGATCTAAAGTCAGGTGGATTCAGGACTGAAATGCTCTAATAGTCTTGAAATGCTTGAATAATGAGGCTAATGTTTGTAGAGTTCATAAAATACATTTATTTATTCGTTTTTGTTTGTTCTTTAAGTCCCTGGTGGCAAAAGGTTTGAGAACCCCTTCCTTGGAGTATTTATTTATTTATTTATTTATTATTAATATTATTATTATTATATACCCCAGATGTGCTATTACTATTATTATTATTAGTAGTAGTAGTAGTAGTAGTAGTAGTAGTAGTAGTATATACCCCAGATGTGCTATTATTATTGTTGTTGTTGTTGTTATAATAATAATAATAATTATTATTATTATTATTATTATTATTATTATTATTATTATGCTGAAGAATGTCATTTCAAGAATGTATGTTCACACACACTCACACACACAAATCTAGTTAGTGTGAGTGACTTGAAATAAAGCCAGCAGTGTGTATTCAGATGCTTGTGTGATTGTGTGATCCACCTCCAGTGGAACAGTGTGATGGTCTTGAGCAGAACAGAAGGCTGTCCATGGAGTGCACTGCTTATCGCGACTGCCCAATAACACACTTCCAACAGAAAAACCCCGGTATGCAGTCTCAGTATCGGAGCGGTTAACGTGGCTGTGTGTGTGTGTGTGTGTGTGTGTGTGTGATGAAAGAGGATTCCAGCTGTATACGCGTACGAGAGGTAAGACCTGGGGGTAATTTATTCATATTTATAAACACACGTATTCATTTGCGCGCAGTTACTCCGCGTATTTGGAGCGTATTTGGACTGCGCACTTCCGCTGCTGTGTGGATATTTACTCCACTCGATTACTCCTTTCCTCTGTTTTGTTGTTGTTGTTGTTGTTGATGTGCAGAAGTGAAGGTATATGACTAGTGCTCTTTTAGGGTTTATTATCAGCTGTAGCAAAGCAAACGGCGATAAAGGAGCGGTCACAAAACCAAACCGAGCCATGAAATGGTTTATAAACGCAGCCGCCAGACCAACCCAACAACCAGCAGTAGTCTGGTGCTCACTGCGTGGGTATCAGCTACATGACGTGCTCCATGTTCCAACCACACTTTACAGAGAATGGAGCTGTGATTGGATCTGAGCCAGTGCAGTGCCTGTTAAGACTACTTTTATTTCCATCCAGTGAAATGATCTTTCTGTGGAACACAACGCTGCGTGAGCGACACGCCGTGGGAAGCGCCCTCGCGCGTGACCGCTATCTGAAGCGTGTGTAACGTCATGACTGTTTATTGGCCTGTTGTGATCAGGAGACGTGTCAATTAGCGTGTCGCGTGATATAAAAACAGCACCTGTGAACCGCGCCGTCAGCCTTATTATCTTCAGTGAGACTGTGGAACCTCCCAAAACTACTCTGAATTTTTTAAGAAACGCTTAATCTTTTCAATAAATAAATAAATAAATAAATACATAAATAAATAAATATTTACTTTTCTGTCCCTTTAAAAAGAGAGAGAGAAGTATTTTCACACTTTCTGTGTGAAGTGTTTAGGGGTGGATCCCTCCAGAGGTCTGACTGTACACATTGTTAATTTACAATTAGGCAGCTCCGCTGGTGACTCGCTCTCTTCTCGGCCGAAGGGAGATGGGTTTCAGAGCCTCGCTTATCTCAGGTTTGGGGGATCTCGTATGGATCTGGAAGAGGAGCCGGAGACGAGCGCTGCTCTATCTCTTTCTCTGTCTTTCGGGTCCTGCTCTCCGCTGAAATTTGGAGCTCACGTCGCGACTCCTCTTTCCGCTATGGCTGACTCCAAGGAGTCAGAAGGGTGTGCTAAAAACTGAGAGCAGCTCTCAAGCATATAAAGAGCTGCTTGAAGTGATTACTAAGGCTGGGTGAGCTTTTTTCTCCCCAATGAAAATAAATCTCCCTCACACTGCAAAAAACTCCCCTTTTTTTCCAGAAGTGAATGACAAAATATCACGCTTCTGGGGGAAAATCATACATAAGCTGTATTTATGACACTGCGATGTCTGATTATCCGGCCATCGTGGGGAATGAACAGGACGGCTATTTAGCAATGCTGAAGGTGGAGGAGGTTCTTGCAAGCTACCTCACTCCTTTGATGGCAGTTAATTTAGTGGGGCAGGCTTTGCCATCCAAGCCATGTAAGACCACCGCAGCATTGGTGGGCAAAGCCTATGCGGTAGTGGGTTTTGCTTTTGGGTCACTGCAGACAATGACAGTGTTGCAGGCCTACCAGACAGACCTGCTGGGCAAGCTGGACATACGGCGGCACTCAGCCAGTTCCTTCCCTATTGTGTCGAGTTCACCAGCGCTAGTGCAAGGGAGGCACGGAAGGCGAGTGTGACAGTTGTGGCCTGCTACTAGGCCTGATCTGAGAATGGTCATAAAGGCCAAGCAGACAAAAGAGGAGCAGTCTTGAGGGGCCGTGGAGGGACGTATCAGGGGACATGAGGTTGTTTGGGCAGTTAGCCCCCAGTACTACTGTCTGGCCTCCCCTACATACCACATACTCCCCTACATAACACATACCAATATCGGGTTCTTCCCTCTGGGCTAGCTTTATCCCCTCGCACCTTCACAAAGTGCATGGATGTCATTCTGGCTCCATTGTGACTCCAGGGCATCCGTCTACTAAACTACCTGGACGACTGGTTAATTCTAGCACGATCCAGGGAACTGGTGATTCAACATAGAGATGTTGTTCTCGCCCACATGAAGAGCTTGGGGCTCAGGTTGAACCTCAGAAAAGTATGCATTCTCCAGTGCAGTGGACAACTTTTCTAGAGGTTATAAGGATTCTACTATGATGATGGCGTTTCTATCCCCAACAAGCGTAGGGTCAATCCTATCAACATTGAGCAAGATAAAGCTGGATCTCATCATCCCCTCCGGTCTCTACGAGAGACTGTTGGGGCTTATGGCAGCAGCAGCCAACATCATATCTTTGGGCCTATTGTACAAGAGACCATTTCAGTAATGGCTGAGAAGTCGAGGGTTTTGTCCGAAGACAAAACCTCTTAGAGTAATCAGTGTCACGCGGCGATGCCTACGTGCTCCGAGAATTTGGAAGTGTTCCCGGTTTCTAGTATTGGGTCCCACTTTAGGGGTAATGACAAACAGATCAATCACAGGCTGGGGTGCGGTCTTAAACGGATGTCCAGTTCACAGTCTCTGGAGCGATCTGCATCTGGACTGGCATGTAAATCGCCTAGACACGCGGGCTGTATTCCTAGCACTGAAATTCTTTCTTCCTCAGTTGAGCGGTCACCATGTGTTAGTTGTGACAGACAACACAGCAGTGGTCTCCTATATCAACCACCAGGGAGGAGTATGTTCGCACCCCCTGTTCAGGCGGGCGCAATTAATTCTTCTCTGAGCAGATGGAAAGTTTTTGACAGTGAGTGCAATGTACATTCTGGGCAACCGGAATATGGGGGCAGACATCCTGTTGAGGCAGGGACTGAGGCCCAGGGATTGGAGGCTCCATCCACAAGTGGTGGAGTCCATATAGCAGAGGTTCGACCATGCAGAAGTGGATGTCTTTGCCTCTGAGGAGACGACACACTGCCCGCTGTGGTTTGCCCTCACTCCTCCCACACCACTGGGGCTGGATGCCATGGTGCACATGTGGCGGAGGTCACATCTGTACATTTTCCTGTGACCGCTCTGCTCCCGCAAGTTCTGGCGAGAGTTCGCCAAGACTGTTTATGTCTGCTGCTAGTAGCACCTTATTAGCCAGCTCGAATATGGTTTTCAGAGATAATATCCCTACCGGACGGCACTCCCTGGGAGATTTATCACCCCCGGCCAGAATTTTGGAAACTGAGGGTCTGGCCCCTGAGGGGCACCAGTTCATAGATTTTGGTCTCTCATCTGGGGTTGTAGAGACCATGTAAGACATCTGTACTTACGTCCACCGCTCCGGCCAGTGGCGTAAGTCGGAGCAGCTGCTGGTCTGCTTGGCGGCGACGGTAGAGGTGATGCTGGGTCAAAGCAGCGCATCTCTAATTGGATAGTGGAAGCAATCTCTATCGCTTATGAGGCACGCGGCCTCGCTACGCCTCTGGACATAAGGGCTAATTCCACTAAGGGGGTCACCTCCTCAAAGCCTTTGTCTAAAGGGGTACCCTTACAGGATGTGTGTGCTGCTGCAGGGTGGTCTACGCCGCACACATTCATTCAATATTACATCCTGGATATGCATTCCACCCCGGGCTCGAGTGTCTTGCTGTGACCCTCCAACTTGGATCTTTTTATACAGGCTATACCCTGACTATGACGGAGTTGGTATTGTCGTTCCCGCAGCATGTAGTTCACGCAATGTTGAGTTCCCTTTGAAAGGAAACGTCTGGCTTACGCATGTAACCCTGTTCCCTGAGAAGGGAACGGGACGTTGAGTAGCTTTGTCATACCGGGGCAGGCCTGTGAATTGCGTCTTCGCTTCAGATAATAAGGCTGACGACTCAGTTCACATGTGCTGGTTTTATATCACGTGACACGCTAATTGCCACGTCACCTGATCACGGCAGGCCTATAAATAGGCACGATGTTACACAAGCGTCAGATACCGGTCACAGGCGAGGGCGCTTCCCACAGCGTGTAGCTCACGCAACATCTCATTCCCTTCTCAGCGAACAGGGTCGTAACCCAGACCTTTTAGAGCCTAGAGTTTTGTTTTTAACTGGTTCATAAAGCAATTCAGCATGCTTCCACTGTTTCGTTTGAACAGATTTTTAGTTTTTTTAATGTTGAATATTTCAGCTGAATGTATGAGCCAAAAAAAAGTCACCTTCCATATAATTTGTCTTATGAAGGTAAAATGCACTTATATTTTTCAGTATTTCTCCAAACATGAAAATAACTTTAACAACTTGGAACTGAAATGTGAATTTATTCTATATTTAAGAGGGCAACAATCCAAAAACAGCACACAAGATGTCATGACCATCTCAGTCTCTACCTGAATCAAAGATGGTGGCGTATATAACCTCTGTTGAACATAGGTTAGAGATTTAGACATTTTGAAAGTAATACACCTTAGATTATCTCATCGCGACTGATATTAGCTGCTCAGACGTTCATTCATTCATGCATCTTTATGGTCAGGTGTGGCGTGGGGACACGTTGCAGGGCACCATGCACACAAACACAGACACAGGGGCAATTTAGAGTAGCCAGTCCACCTACTGTTGGAATTGGGAGGTTGGAGAAGATATGAGAATCCACAGAAACAGTAACCCAGGCTCAGGATCGAACCAGGGACCTTGGTGGGGTCAGGTGGCAGTGTTACCTGTTCATCGTTTTATAGTTTATCTCTGAAAACATCCATCCATTATCTGTACTGCTGAACTTACACAGGGCCATGGGGGAGCCTGGGGCATGAGGCAGGGGCACGAGGGAAGGGATATGAGGCAGGGTAAACCCTGGACTAACCCACCGGAGGGCACAATCGCACACAAACCCATTCACATACTATGGACGATTTGAAAATTCCAATCAGCCTACAACGCATGTCTTTGGACTGGTGGAGGAAACCAGAGTACCCAAAGGAAACCCCCGAAGCACGGGGAGAACGTGCAAACGCCGCGCACACAGCGTGGAAGCGGGAATCAAACCCCCAACCCTGGAGGTGCGAGGCAAACGTGCTAACCACTAACTCGAATTCCACAAATCATTTTTAAATCAAAAGACGTCAATGTTCTGACTCTCTCAAGCTCTGTACCTGCATCACGTTACCACATCAAAGAACGCGGTGTACGAGAGATAAAACAGACATCAAAAACTATATCAGACAGAATCTGGGCGAGTAATACAGCAGCGAGGACGCAACAGCTGCTGAGAAAGACGTGCTACTCCGAAATGTTTACAGAACATTTGAATCACATCTATATTGGGTGATGCAAATCGTTTCATTTTTGATACCTGAAATAATGAAGGAACATCTGCGAAACGCGGAAACCTGCACAATTTTATGCCTTTCTTCCTAACGATATACTAACTTTTACACTGATATCTGAGAACAGCTTGAAGTACTGTACCTAGAGCCAATTTCCTTGTCACACCACATTCGTAAGTATCCCACCCACTCTTTAAGAGGAGAGATGGAGTCTGAAACCTGTAAGCCATTATGCTAAATTATGGCACCCTAGACTTTTTCCAACATGCACACTGGCTAAATTATCACAAGGAACAAAAAAAACATGGTCTAATAGCATATATAAAGTGGATATCTAAATATTTTCTAATCACGTGTTTGCCCAACGCAAACTTGCACTGAATAGCAATCAGCAACACCAGTATGAGACCAAAGCCGGTGCCGCTCCTCTTATATGATTTTAAAAGCCCAATATAGTTATATTCATTTTGTAATGGGTGCTATTTTCTCCTTAAACCCACCAGAGAGGGTCGTTTTTCACTCGTAATCTTCTTTCATTTCTTTTAGCCTCTCTTGTGTTGGCCCAGTGGCTTTCCACACGGAGGATATTAAGTTCCGTATATGGCTTATTCAGCTCATTAACGTTGGCCTCAAAGGAACATCTCCCTGATTTAGGAAACGAAGGCAGGGAGCCAAACACTGATTATATCCACTGCTATGGATACGGCACGACGCTTTGCAGTACCCTTTCCATTTGTTTATTGCGTCGGGATGTCAAGCAAGAATTTCACTTTTTACCATTTTATGTTAACGAGGTCTAGGCATGGGTCTTATAAAGAGGACTCGGTGTGATCTAAGGTAATAGCGCCACGTTTTAGGGTTAATGCTCTGTGATTGAGTGCATTCCTACCTTGTGCACAATAAGCTCCAGATCCACAGCAATCCTGACCAGGATAAAACAGTTACTGAAGATAATACATGCATGTATGAGTGAAGGGTTAAGAGCCAAGGATCGCAACACTGGCCTTCAGGTCGTCCTGCAGTTTGAACACAACGTCCTTCACTTGCGTCACCAAATACAAATTCCTGAAGACTATTTATTTATTTATTTATTTATTTACTTTCAGAAAACTTGCCCGAAGGCTTCAGACTAGGTGTGTACATCTAGACTGTGTTCCCGCAGGACAAAACAACCAAAGGTGAGGTTGTTACTTTCATATGAAGCTTGAAATGAAAGCAAAATACTCCAAAAGACTAAGAAACCAGCTCATAATGTTCGGGCAAAGACAAAAATAAGATGCATGTGAAGTTTTTCTCAGTCTCTGCATTGGAAACGGGTTCACAGTGGTGCGCACGCATTTCTGATTTGCAGCATCTGCGATATGTGGACATTACGCCAACTCCGCTCACGGAAAAAAGACCATCTTTGTTAGCATTACTCGAATAGGAGATCTCATAGGCATCTCATTCCCCATCAGCCCCTGCACACCACAAGAGATCACGTGCACCTGAGTCACGTTAATGTCTAATGAGCACTGGTATTAACGTTCTGACATTTCTTGCAGCTTGTGAAGTCCTTCTTCATGTTTCCAGAGATTGCATTTGTGTATTTTGCACGAATTCAGCGTTTATCTGCGTGTGCTTTACTCCAGGAGGCCAAACAAAACCTAAAAAGCCATTTCTCCCACATTACTGAGCATTCCTTTCCCGTGTTTCCAGGGAATAGTGGTAGGGCTCACACAAACAAAACCGGTGTAAGTAGACTGCACCCACTTCCATTTTAAATCTGAATATGAAAACAGATAGGAATATTAAGTGCAGATGCGGTGGCATTGTGTTATGCCACTTAGAGCATATTACTGATGCTTTTAAAAAAAATGACATTTTTTTAATCCCTGACTTTGAACTGCCTTTCAGATGCAGTAACATCGATTTACTCTCTATGGTAATATCTACACTTACTGAATTTTAACGTTTCCGTGACCTGAACATGTGACTCGGGTTAGCTCGAAAGTCTCGAGATGCAGAGCTTTATGAGACTGTAAAGATTTCGTGTAAACAGTGCCTGATATTTTGTGAGGTCGGTCCACTCTCTTTGCTTAATGCAGGGTAATCCAAACCAGGGCTGCTTTCTGCTGGTGATCATTAGAGATGATGGTGATTCATGTAAACGCTGAGCGCACCATAACCGCAGATGTACAAAGACGTACAATTTCTTCACTCGCCATACTAATATTTACTCGGGTGTATGTCTGGACATCGTGCTTTGCTTGATGTAGCGCAGGCTGATTTAGGCATTCGGTAGACATAAAGCATGCACAGTGCATGAACAAGAGTCAATAACAGTGAATAGTGACTACTAATTTTCTGTTTATACCGTAAAAACTGGTGAATTCTCGAATCTAATTGGTCAGGAGGTTTCTCATTTCTATGCTAACAGCTAATTCACAGGGCAGATGCGGCACATTATCTAAGACTAGATAATAAACAGATTAAAAATCCTGCTGTTATTTAACAAAGAAAAATAGATCATAACATTTTTTGGAAGGAGTCTCCAGTGCCAGCACTGTTGCCTGTCCAAGGTAAAGTTCATAGCCACGGGTTGCAGGAACCTGTTCCGTGGATGTTCCACAGTATCAAATGGAACAATAAATGGATAAAAAGTATGGCATTCTCGGATTTAAAAACAAAAAAAAAAAATTGTAATCAATTGCTTTATAAGTACTTTATGATGTTTACAGGTCCTTTCTAAAGTCGAAAGGTTTCGGTTATTGCCACAACATGCTGCGTGTAAAACAAACTTTCTTTTATGTTCTGAGGCGGGATCAGAGTTTGGATCCTTTGAGTTATTTTTTTGGGAAGGCTGTGAGTAAGTAAGTGTCACCTTGGCGGGTACTTGGTGTGTTTGGAAACGCTGACTCATTTAAATCTCTGGTTTATGACATAGTTACTCCTCAGCTCGTATAAATCATCGGCACAGTCGGCAGGCGACCTTGTAGACTTTCCAACTCTGAATTACCATTTAAAAGGCCTTTTTTTATGGCCACTATTTATTTCAGAGTTCTTGGCAGGCTGTTTGGTCATTTTTAGGCCCGTCAAGCAGAATTCATGGTGTCAGACACGTGTTTGTATTCCAAGGGTTTAAACAAATGCTCGAATTTATGGCTGGTTATTGATTACGTCGCTTCATTGGCTAACAATGCATGCGAAACGACAACGAGCGGTGAGGAAACGAAGCAGCGCAGGGCGCAGACGAGCAACACTTTATGACGCGTTCAGTTTCATAAGACACTTTTATGTTGAAGTGTTATGTTAATATAGCTAAGAGCTCGAAAACCCAGAAACAGAATATCACACAAATGACGAGGGAAGGAAAAAACCACTAATGTTGGCCAAGCAATTTGGTTTAAGTCCTCAGGTTTTCGTTTTTATCATGGACACGTTGAGTATACGTGCATGGAACACATCCTTTGGCTCATCCCGTGAGAAATGAACTGTCTGTGTGTTTTCACAGTTTAATAATGTATATAAAATTCTATATAGATTTGACTGATGATACGTTCTATTCTTTTCTAGGAAAACCACAAATGCTCAGGTATTAGTGCTCACCATGGAGGGCTTACAGTGTGAGCCTTGTCAGTTTGGAGGGGATGAAACCGAAGCACATAAAGAAGCAGAGGTTTTGGAAGAGCACACTCTTCCTTCTGAGACTTGGAGCAAAAATTCAAACACGCCTACAGGACCAGTCCATTCTTCAGAAGTGGCTGTTGAAGACTCAACCATTTCCATTCCTTACTCTGAACCTTTGTTGGGTTTAATTCTGAAAACGCCAGCTTCCGTGCAACCCGTGTGCTTTGGTGGCAGTCCAGTCATGCTGCCTGTTGAAGTGCAACTAGCAGGGGAAGTAGAACCTCAAACAATAGCCACACCTGTAATTACACCTACACCAGACTGTATCCGTCTACCAGTGATCTTTGATCAGCCTCATATGCAGTGTTTAAGCTGTCTGTCCTCATGTCCAATCACTTCACAGCAGAACCTTCCCCAGTCACTGCAGCAGAATAACGGACTCTCTCAGAACCTGTCACAGAGTGGCGATGGGAAGTCAAATATGTCTCAGCCTTCAGAGAACACCGCCACGCACAGCTCTGAATTTTTAGCTGCTTTGCGAGAATTTTTTCCCTTTCTTAGAAATTACAGTTCCTCAGCTTGTCCACGGAGTAGTTTGTTTCCATTAAATGCCTTTAGTAGAGGTTTCATCCCCCCAGACAGCACTTTGTCTCACCTCTATACTGGTTCTCCGTTGGTTTCCCTGCTTCCTCCTGCCACCTTGCTAGTCCCCTTTCCACTTGTTGTTCCTTTGCCAGTGCCTCTACCTATACCAATCCCAATCCCACCCTTTCCAGACTCTAGAGCAAGTCATTCCATGAAAACAAGTAAAAGCACCCAGACCATAACAGAAGACATTCCAGTGTGTACCCACAACATAATGTCTGGCTATGATTTCCTGCAGTTACCAACCCAGCCTCCCCCTCCAGCTTCTCAGGAAGAAGTGCTTGACCTCACAGTTAAGGTTGCGCCAATTCAAACAAAGCAAGAAGCCCAGTTTTCTTTCTGTCAAGACAACGTTCTGGACCTTTCCATGGCGAACAAATCACGCCTTGAGCCAGGCAAAGACTCTAAGCTAAAACATCATGGAAGGAATTCAACGAATGAAGAATCAACAAAGCTGATGCTGCCCGTGAAGTGTTCGCAAACACGAGTGACCGGTCAGTCGAATGGCTACTCTGATGTGGGGTTTAGCATGCAGTACGGATGGACAACACAAGAGCATTATAAAAATTATGCCATACAGTATTCAGGCCAAAATGGCAGCGTCATGATGCCAAAGCAGATACCAAGAGTGACTCGGTCTACCACGGACACCTCGGTCATGTTTTGTGAGAAGCTAGTAAGGCCACCACAGGGACAAGTTTTAAAGCGCAGAGTTGTCAAGCAAAAGAGAATGAACTCTCAGAATATAAACATTCCTCCAATCAAAAAACAGGATTTGATGACATTTCTTCCGAGCAAGTTCTAGGAGTTCCCGATTCAGATATTGGATTGAGCTTTTGCAGGACCTTAGCCATCTCGGTTGCTTTCTTAGAACCGTAGCTGGGTTTAATTCTCAAAATGCCAGTTTCCTTGCAACCTGGCTGCATTGTTGGTCGTCTAGTCAGGCTACCTCACTTTAGCACGGATCTTAGATCAGCCATATCTGCCATATTTAAGCCCGCTGTCCTCATGTCCAACCCATGAACAGCAGAACCTTTCCCATTTACTGCAGCAGAACAGTGGAGTCTCTTAGAACCCGGCAGCGCCGTCGGAACGACGTCAGAATGGAGGGGAAATCAAATATGCACTAAATGGCCAAAGGTTGTTTTGTTTGTCTTCTTTTTGAGCTTGTGTTTTTGTGCAAGTACTTAAAAATCTCTTTTAGGTTTAGAAAAGCAAACTATTAGAGCTTAATCATATGAAATGACTTATATGCCATGTATTAGTTTTTAACGTATTCACTTACGCGTCAGCCCTAACTCCTGTTTGTTTGTTTTTTTCTTAACTCGATTTCTTCAGATTTCGAATTTGCAAGTTTGGAAAAGTATAAGGATATGCTTTCCAAGTTTTCTGGATTAGAGCATCTGCCATGTTTAGAATAGCTATAATCCGTTTCAAGTAGCGGTCACTGCAGATGATCCGTGGTGAAGGCCCAAGTTAAATATCAATACTACTAATACTATCTTATCTATTACAGTGAATCATTTAAGAAGTAAAACACGGCGTCAACAATATCATTGTGAAATTTTATTTAAAAGGTGTACTGGAAATGGCTATATTTTTAAAAATGAGGTCAAACATGAACCCTCTTTTCAAGTTTTGTTCCAGTGAAATATACGAAAGAAATGTGACCTTTTTTATGTGATGCAAGCAATTCACGCTGTTGTAGAAAAGTATACAAATAAATGGAAACTTGAACCTGAGAATAACAGAAATGTCGGGATGCCCTAAGAACTAACAACACACGTATAAATGTATACCTTTTTTTTTTTTTTTTTTTTTAAAAGAAAAGCAGCATTGTGCTCATTAAGATTGAAATAGCATCAAAACACAGAAATATGAAACAACAACAACAAAAAGAAAATAGCAATAGATCACTTGGCATAAAATGACTGGGATTGGATTATCGTGACTGAGCTGAGACAGGTGACTCGGTCACACGTGACGTCAGTATGAAGTCTGATCATTGGTTTGGTAAAATGGTTCCCCTCATACGGATTTACAGTTCAGTTCTATGGTAGCAGGGTTAGGCTTGGAGAATTTCACCCCACCAACAATGTGCGTATTTGCGTATACATTTCTCTGCCGATGAACTCACACCCCGGGGGTTATTCTTAATGAATGAATTAATGCTTAATTTGGTATCCTTAAAGTACTATCCTATCTATGAAAAGGTCCAGTGGTGTCTGCGATTCCGACTGAAACCACCACAGATGTCTTCAGAACCTATTTTTGTAAACATTAACCCGTATATAACTCGTATAAATAAGGATGATTGTATACAGACGTTTACGTCAATTGACAAGATTTTCCTAAACTGTCTGATAAACGATGGCATGATTTAACAAGTGGATAAATAAATGAAAAAAGCACAAACATTGGCATCTTGAGGAGTAATAAATTAAAAAGGAGAGAAAAAAAAGAAAAAAGCAGTTGTTCGAGTATATTTAAACTGATTTGTGCTAACAGCCTCGACTTCATACTATATTTTATACTATAATGGATAATGAAACACGGATAGCTGCCTTTTATATGTTGATCAGGTCTTGTTGCAGTAAAAGCGCTCCTGATTTAACAGTAGGAAATTTAGTTTAAATATAATTATAGTAAACGGTCTTAGTGGTTATTTTATAACAGCTTTGTTCATTGTTACAGATTTTTTGTTGACATATAAACGAGCATGTAAATCTCTCTACTAAATAATAAATGATGGTTCCATTACCTCTTGTGTGTTTTGTGGGTTTTTTTTCCTCCTTTTTTTTTTTTTATCTCTAAATGAAGGGAGTACAGTATAAAAAGCGGGGGAGGGGGGGTGGTACAGTGTCAGCATGGTTCTGTCACAAAGAAATCCTTTGGGATTCAGCTTAGTCCAGCTGCTGAATAGTACCTGCATTGTTCCTTCTCACGAAAACAGGCGCTGAGGTCGGTAGTGGCAGTATTTAACCCGCGTTTGTGTCTAAAATGATCCCTATTTAAAAAAATTGTGTCGTGAGAGGAGCATTTTGTCCCCCTGCTGTCTAAAAGACTCTCTGACAAGCCCGTCTCACGCATGCTCGACGGTTTGCTTTATTTTATGATTGTTGTTGCTTGTTTTTCCAATGTTCACACTTCAACTCATTCAGCTCAACTTTTTCGAGACGAGGGTTTGGTGTTTACGTCAGCTCCAAGCAAATCCATCTTCATGTCCTGGTCCGGTTCTAACTGCAAGGGGACTTCATGTGCTCGGACGCCCCCCGCTGGAGGCCGAGTGCGTACGCCGTGCTCGAGTGACTCCGGCTACAGTTTGCCCTGTTTCAGTTTTTCAATATGATGGCACAGTTTAAGAGCAGGACCCAGCTTTAGGCCCATGTACTTCATGATCATGTCACTTCGCAGCAGCATTAGAGCCTTGCCATCGATCTCCTGCAAGCAGAAAACAGCAGAAAGTGGAATGCTATTTAACAAATGTGTCTTCATTCCAATGAATTCCCTGTAAGGCGTTTAGAACAGGTCTTATAATAAATGGCAGAGACATTTTATATCGTATGTGTATACAGCGCCTACATGCTTCCTGAAGAGTTCGGCGTGCGGCGCTAGGGCCTGAGGGTCTGCGTCCCGCACAAACTGCATCACTTCCTCTATGCTCCATGAGGACGGGCTCCTGTTGGACGCCTCTCGCTCAGCTGTCTGGTGATCTGGACCGGTGGTAGAGCTGGCAGCTGAACGAACAAATACATACACACATACACACACAAGGTCTATGAGTATTGTTCCACTTGCACTAAATATTAAAATAAGTACAGCTGCAATCAAAATGACGCGACCCCCAGTGCAAATCAGGTTATTATTAAATTCGTCTGATCTGTAGCATGATAAAGTACTACCTCTAGTGTGTAAAAGGGATTACGGGAATATTTTTGGTGGCATAACATTCAACTTGGCATAAAAGTAAATGTTAGTAAATCTCTTACATAGCGTACCTTCCACTCGTCTGAGCATGCGTGTGGTGGCCAGCTCAGATGGGTTGGAGGTGACCCGGCGCAGAGGGGGTTGCTGGGGAGCGTAGTGCGGGCTGTTCCCGGCTGGATTGCGATGCTCGGTTGTACCGCGCAGCGTGGGAGGCCGAGATGGCGCAGAACTCGTGTCCATGGGCTCCTCAGAGAAATGCTGCTCAGCAGAGACACTGTTTTCCGAGGGGAGAGTTTCTGCTGAGAAGAAGCAGGGACCGGGGAGACAGGGGACCAGACTGAAGTATGTACTTACTTTGGACCAAAGTACATTACAGTACTACAGAGACCAAACAAAAAGCAATTTTGCGTCCATACGTCGATCAATGTGAATCACCAGCACATTATGAAGCATGTTCACGGGACAGCCGAATTACATACCCTCACAAACCCCATAAAAGGCAAAGCTCTCAGAGAGCTGAAAACAACGAAATGACCACCAAATGGTGAAAGAGCGCCTACTAAACATGGCACGTGCTAAAACTTCACGCAATGCAGCGCAACCGGTACCGCGTATTGACCGCCTTCGACACACACTAGCCCTTCCTTCTGTTATAGGGTGCCATCACTTTCTTTTGTGTCGTCTTATTCGTTTTCATTTATGGTTGTTTTTGTCGGATTGTTTTTACTGATATGAAACGGCTACGTTTCACAAAACGATCGGTACATCTCTGCGTGTGATTCAAATAAACTAGGCCGTGTAATCCGTGCATAAAATGACACAAACTCGTCAATTACACGACTTGAAGCTGCTGAACTAAGTTTCACGATGGCGAGTCTCCTAATACGTGAATTTACACAAACTCGGGAGCTCTCGCAGAAAATAGAAAGCAGCACACTGAGCGGTTTTTGGATGATTACGTATACACACACCACCACCAAAAAAAACCCACCACCAAACCAAAGGCTGTCAAAGGTCCTACAACGTCTGTGGCACTTAATTAGGTAACAATGTGGGTGCTTTAATTAAGCATCGGGGGGCTGCGTGAGGGATTTGAAATGGATGAATACAGAGGCACTCGTCGCTTAATGAGGGAAAGAGAGGCGGCGAACTCTTGCCACGGGCTTTTCAGCTGCAGCAGCAGGAAACACTCTATCCCGCCAATTAACTTGAATGCTAATGCTAGATACTGTAAGAGGCACTGGGGTGTGAGCCCAAAAACACCATTCATTCGGCTCTGTGTTAAGCTGTGAGGTTTAGCAATGTCTGGGGTCGGCTTCCTGAAACGTTCGTACCGCTAAGTACATCGTTATCTCGTTTGCTAGAACATTCTTTAATTTAATGAGCGTTTCCTGAAACCCTTCGTAACTAACGTAGGGTGTAAACTCGCTCGTAAATTAACAAGTAAACTGTTATTCTGCGCTTAAATGCAGTTCCACCCGAAACAGACAGAGGTCACTAATTTCTATATGAAAATCGTCCGGTTATATCGAGTAAGTGCGAGTCATTGCCCTAGTGTTAACTTGATTCATTCATTTGCGTGGCTTACATCAACTTACGTACTTAACGCTCGTCCTTAACGTCTTCGTCACTCACTAAGATTCATCGTTATCGGGAAACTCACCCATGATTGGTTCTATAGAGTCTACAGAAACCCAGCTGGCTTACATGCAACCAACAGAGACATCAACAAACACGTCGAGCGTCCATACTTTCGCTCTCTCCCAACTCTCAGACAAACAAAGCCAGTATGAGTATACCTTCTGAGGAGTGTGTGTCTGTCCTCGGTGGGTTTGTAGGAGTCGGCGTGCTATAGGCGGAGGAGTCTCTGGTGAAGCGTCTGCTACCGCGCACTATAGACAATGCTTCCGACGTCTCCTCCTTCACTGCAAGACGGACAACACAACAATCGTCATTTATTACTTACTCGCAATTAAGCAACATTCTGTAGGGTCAAAAACATCCGCGTTTCCATCAGCGTCCTTTGATATTCTGACCAAATGTACGGAATGTAGACAATATACATAGTTAATATTATGACGCAATCTATTAAAAACCCCGTTAACATTCTCTCTCACTCACCTGACTTGCTCCTGTCGTAGGCGTTGAGTGTGCTAGCGGTGAGTGGATTGAACGGCTGGCTGCTGAACAGGTTCTCCGACTGCAAATGGTGGCACAGGGTCTCGAGGAAGCGCAGCACGAATGAGGCGCTGGAGGCTCGAGGTAACTTCACATAGTGGATCCCTCCGTCAGAGCGAACTGAGAAAGTAGGCGAAAACATCTCTGTATTTCACACGGACTTCACGTAATCGAAACCCAACAAACAAAACATTTATTTAACAAAGGGAGAAAAAAAAATGTAGCACCGTTGATAGGGTGGAAGTTTTCCGTAACGACACGTTTATTGAACCTTTGTTAAAGGAGTCTCCAGTGTGGACGGGACGGTAACGCTGTAACTTTCGAACGGACAGCGGACGTGCGATTTTGCGGTTGCTGTCGTACGGACATCCGTCTTAAGAGAGAACGCGAGGGAACTGTTTAGAGCTGCTATAATGTAAGCGACATCAGGAACTAACTAGTTTTTTGGACGTTCCAAAAATACAATTTAACTACAAACTGATGAAAAGCACTTATGGGAAAACACGAGTTGTTTTCCTATACCAGCACACCCGTCCGTCTTGTTATCCTCTGATCTGTATCCACACTGACACAACACACACCGTATAATGCCTCCATCACGTACTTCCTTTAGCTTGGCTGGAAGCACAATTCACTAATATTACCGGCTGGTAGAGTGATAAATATTTATTGAAAAGGTTTTACGGTTTCAGATCATACATAATGCAGGTAACAGTGTCCTCATTCGAGCTGTCTTTATGTTGTATATCAGAATCTAAACACATAATCTTTAACGAGCTTCTTGAGCTCGGAAGGTTCGGAACGTTGCGAAATTCCAATCCCAGCACGGCCAAGCTGCTACTGCAGTTCCCTTAACCCTCGACTGCCCAGTCGTATAACTGAGATCAAACGGAAGCTGGTCCGGATGACGGCGTCTGCCAGATGGCGTGAACGTAAAGCGGAACTGGACGTCGCAATGCGTCGCCGCAAACAAATCAAACTCCCAAATGTATGGTTTTTCTTCTTCTTGCAATTCCTCGTTTGTAAGTCGCTTTGGATAAAAGCGTCTGCTACACGAACGTGACTCGCTCCGTCTAAAAACTGCCAGAATCGAATAATGTTCGGGTTAGTTTAGTGCATGTAAACTAGACCTGTCGCAGTTTTTTACTGTCAGGAACACAACTAATGACCAAGTGTATTTATTTACTTCACGTCCTATTATTCCACTTTTACAGCACAAACAAGGACGAGCAGTCCTGTAATAATGCAGATATTTACAAACTCCAGCGTATAGAAATTTACAGAACAAATTGTGGCTTTGATACATGAAACATCACTAAAATACAATAAATACACTAACAATCATTTACCACGACAGTGTGAACTACAGAAAAAAAACATATGTAACTAAAGTGGTGTTTTATTTATGAGTTATGTTTAATTCATTAAAAATAAGTTATTATTTATTTATTAGTATGTGCTACACGCTCTTTTCATGTACAACCGGTAACACCGTGAACATGCTGCACACCTACACGCACATCACGGCTCAGTTTCACTGCCACTCGGTTTTCCTTACACGTCCACGCAAATGCAATTTCCACATGCTTCCCAATTCAGGAGAAGCAACGCTAATTCGATCTCATTTCTGGAGAAAAAAAAAAAACTGTTTTGCATAAGGACATGATACAATCCCATGCAAATACTCACTCACTCACTCACTCGCGTTCAGTAAGCACTTTATCCTGCAGTCGATCCTGAGCTTATCCTGGTACACACCCTGGATGGGACACCGTTCATTCTTACACTTATTCACCCCTGGGGTAATTTCTCTTCGCCAGCATTCCTATCGCCATGTTTTTTTTTTCGGAGATGGGAGGAAACCAGACAACCCGGAGGAAACCCTGATGAGAATAGGAAACTCTACGGAGAGCTGAACCCAAGCTCGGGGTCGAACCAGGGACGCTTCCCCTATGCAAATAAATGTCTTTGCAAATGTCATTTGAATTTTACTGAGCTAGAGCAGTTTGTGTAGCCTATATTTGCATGTAAACAAACAACAAACATTTGAACTGACGATGCGTGTATAGTTACACACATTATACTTCTTTTGTACTTGAATTCAGCAGCAGTTATTAGGCCCTTTTATCTGTTCGCAATATGAGGGGAGATTCCTTTGTCACTATTCCCAGTCTTCAATTGTGAGGGTTTGGCTAAATTAAGGAAGCAGACCATCACAACAGATGGCCACACCAACACACACACACACACGTAAGTATATGCTTCCCCCCTGGGAGAAGCCCCAATCTAATGCTCCTAACCAGGTTACACACAATGTCATTCTTGATTACCATCAGCGCTGCCCAGACAGGCTTCCTTTCACAAACACACCACGAGCTGCTTTCCTTTATAAGATTTTCCTCTTATTAATTCGTACGGACACATGAGCTTTCCAAATCTCGTATCGGCACAGACAAGCAGACACAATTTTATCTAGGAAAGTAATATAGTCGTATTTCATAAACGCGCCGGCTTGGCGGTGTACGGAATTCGTAGTCGAGCGTGCATATTTCAGCTCACGCAACGACTATATTGCGACTGTTTAGATTTAATTACGTGTTTAACACCCACACCCACACACACACACACACAGTCCTACCTCGGATGATCTCTCCGCCGTCTGACTGCGACTGCAGGAAGCTGAAGAGCGTTTTGGGCTGGTACGCGCAGTCCACACATGCTTGCACGGCGTGCTGCAGCACTGTGTTCACCGGGCCGGGCCCGAAATGATCCGGCAGCTGCAGCATCAGCTTCCGGTCCAGATGTGGGCCGCACTCGCCGTGCTTATTCACGTACACGCACACTGAAGAAGAGAAAGACTTCGCTGTGAGACGAGATCGACTTCGCCGTCTAAACAGTGCATGGCAGATTCCGGTTCGAAAAATTCCAGCGGCACCGGTGGGAAAACCCTCACTGGATTAATGAGCACGGTAGCACGTAATTGCAGTCGTAATTAACGCAATGTTAGGACAGCTGTTTCCGTGTTATTCATTCGTTAACCCCAAGCAACAAATACACGCTCTGCCTCCACTGGTGGCGCTTTTAGCGTAAACGGCCTTAAAGGTCACACTGATTAACACAGGAGTGCATTAAAGGCAGCGGCTTCATAGGGGTTTCCTCTTTTAAGTATTGTTGCCCGTGGTAACCAACCATACACTACAGATGCAGCAGGTTTAAAATCCAGTGCTGCAGTCAGGTTTAAAATCAGTCAACACCACATATATTCAAACTGAAGACATACCTTAAAATGTCAATTCAGACAAAGTACGCTTTCTTAAAGGCCCTCGGATACTAAACCTGCCTGTACTGCATACAGTGCAGACTTTACCAGTAACGCTGCACTTTCTTCTTTTCTTTACGTACGGAAATTATGCTTACACTGAAAATCTTCACATGGGTTTAAAAAAAACTTACATATACATATACATATATATATATATATATTTCTATTTACTATTTATATTCACTCCGCCTAGTGTATAGTAACGGGTTTGCACTTCGTACATAATGCATTACATAATATATAATATATATATATAATATATATATATATATATATATATATATATATATATATATATATATATATATATATATATATATATATATACACACACCTAGACAAATTGTGCACAGGGATATCGTTGCTACACTGTATACAAACTGGTATGAGAGTGAATATACACACGTATAAAGAAGAAAGGTAATGGAACACAGCCGCTCCTCTATAGGTCAACGGTTCTCAAAATGGGGTCCTGGAATTAGAGCCGGGGGGCGGGGTGTTTTATTTTGAAAATCACAATTATCCAAGATTTGATCTAATGTGTCATGTTCAGCTTTCAGTAGAAAGCTCCCTGGCTGTAATAAATACACAACCTGTTATTGTATGTATTCATAATGTTCAGGAAATACATCTGCACTGAACGGGTCCATGAATTTATTTTTTTTTTTTTAACCAAAAATGTTTGAGAACCCTGATACGGACAATAATTTATGGTTCTACGTCCTTGACACATTCTTATCGTTTACATTTACGACGTTTGGCAGACGCCCATATCCAGAGCGACGTACGATTAACTAATTTTTAGATCAGAAGTCCAACGTCCTCACCACTGCGCTACCACTTCCACTTCCCACTTCATCATGTAGACTTTTCGGTCAAAGTGAGTGATAATTAGAGGTAAGAAGTTCTTATCTTTTTGCCAGCCAATTTCTTTTCTCATTTGGTCCTCGGTAAAAACACACTCTCGTGAATCAAGATGAACTCGGTGGGAACTCGTTGATAATGGGGACAAGTTTCTGTGCAGGCTGGGGAGGACTGTCCTCAGTCTGGACGGATGTGGATGTATGTGGACTGGCCGTTTAAAAAAAAATAATTGTGGTTTAAGCGTATAACGCCAAATTACTACAACTAGAACTTTAGTGTTGAAATACAAACAAAAGAGAAACATATTTCACCAACTGTATGGGAACTATATCAAGGCCGTCGCATATACACACGTGAAGAGGCAAGACGTTACCTGTGGTCAACACTCCGGAGTCTTTGGTCATTTGGAGACTGGAGAGTCGGCCATCCGAGACAGACGAGGACAGAGACGGACTGGACAGAGGAGGAAGGGCTCTCGGTTTCCTCTGGAGAGACATGGACAGTAAAAACGACGTCAGGAGAAAACAAAGGCCTGGGTTTGACTATCAGCAAGCCACGGTTAAAATTGGGAAATCTGTTTGACTATTGTTAGTCTCCTGTGCTGTGCTTAATGAAGCGTTCAGAAGGAAATGATCCTTCACTGTGAATAAACACTGCATTTGGATAATCCCTCCTGACATGCTAACCAACATTTAGTCTCATTAGCAAGAGCCTAAACAAAACAGTACAACTCCTTTCTGTTCAGTTATTTTATTCCCTCTGTAAGCACTAACGCTTGGTTCTGATTAACTCGGGGTGGGGGGTTTGGGTGTGGGTGTGGCGTCCTGTTCTTTTTACTATTAGCAAACAGTCATCTAAAACTAAAACGGTCATTCTTTTGTCACATTTACAAAGAGAAATCGTTTTCTTCGTCTTCTTTTGGTCTGTAATATATATATGCCAATCTCTCGCATTCATAACTGCCTTAAGGAAACGTCATAGTCTCATATTTACTGTCGTAAAATATTTACGCTGTATTTCCTTTGTAGATAAATTGTCAAATCGCCTACAAACCCTGCACGTTTATTTCTTTTTTCCGCTCAGAGTCATGTTATAAAAATGCGTTTCATTGCGGATGGATGAACGTTTTTCGACATCGTTTGGAGGGAAGCGAGTTAACCCTCCTGTGACTCCTACCTTGCTGCCAGGTTTGGGTCCTCTCTTTTTGTGCAGCCTGGGCTCCAGGTGTTCAGGCTCGACGCTCTTGTGCACGCTGCTTTGCGTTTGCGTCTGTCCGTTCTGTATGGCCTTTAGCATGGCGATGGTCTGGCTCTTGGGACGGCGGCCCCGCACGCCCTTCCTGACGGGCAATGGGGGCAGCGGGTGCGGAAGCTGGTACGGGGATTGCATGGAGCGGCGCCACGATCGGGACGGGGACAGCGAAGGAATCAGGCTCTTAGGGAGAGCACCTGCAGCAAGGAAAATAAGATGAATTAAATATATATCTAATTAGCATATATCTGATTTTTTGTGGGTGTATATACATATATTATATAAACACATATACACAGTATAGTACGTACATATCTACAATAATGTTCAGGTTTTTACAGGCTACTACAGCGAATCTGATTGGTCAGAAACTTTTACGCATACTTGCTGATATTAGAGGTCGACCGATAACCGGTGGCTGAAACTATCGGCTATCTGCAAAAAATCCACATCAATAGTGTTTGCGTCGGTTACAGGAGCGGCTGAGAAGGAGCCGAGGTCATTATACAGTACGAGAGCGGCCTCTAGAGGCGAAATAAAAACTACCACTGACCAATTTTGTTGTGTTATTTGAAGTGTTTTTTTTTTATTCATTTTAGATGTCTGTATTTTTATTTGTTATCTGGAGTGTTACTTTTTGGTTCTGTTTGAATGTATATCTTTTATTGACTTCAATATTATTAGCTAATAGTTCATATATGTTAATATTTATTTCACTGAAAAAAAGCACAGTACATTTTCAGTGCTGTACACGGTACGGTCAGTGCTGTTTCTTTTTGCAATAGAGTTCAGCAGTGTTTTCCTCCGAGTGTTACGTTCTCATTCAGTATCAACTTTAATAACTTTAATAATAATCGCTTGATTAATCGGTTATCGGTAAAATCCACTATCGGCCGACCTCTAGCTGATATGGCGAAGTGTAGCCTTTATTTAACATTCAGCCTACAGAAGGAGTCTCCAGTGTCAGCACTTTGTAACAGCCAGTACGTTTTCTGCAAAGGACGCAGGAGTGTGTGACAGGACAGTTAGGCGGAGTTCTCTGCTTGCGCTCCCAAACAGGACTCTCTGCGCATTATAACAGTCGCGTTACTGGTCCGTAATAAGTTACTGAGCAAGCACACGTAAACAACATGCCATCATCATTGACAGTGCTAACCCCAATCACCTGACATACAGGTACACCCGTGTTGGGGGTGGGGGGGGGGTGGTTTCCACACCTTGTCGGCATGTATTACATCAAAATGCACTCATCAGCAAACAGACAAGCCTGTTTACTCCCGTCGCGCTTTTCACACGGTTTACCGTGTTTGTGTGACATGCAGCTGTAAGCTAAAAAAAAACCCACCTAAACAGACATATGTTTACTGATCTTATCACCAGATTCTCTCTCTCTCTCTCTCTCTCAATCTCTTTGTTCCAAAAAATTTCCCAAACAAAGCTACAGTCCTTTGTCAACGTGAATCGTTTGATTCCAAATTGAACGAACGCAGATGTATTCAGTGGGAATGGTTTCATTAGGCTATTATGTAAAAAAGAAAAACAAACAAACAAACATTTTTATGAGGAGAAAACACTACTGGAAAACAAAAACGTCAGAAAATTAGCGTAGAGTAAATCCAGCATCTAGAAATGCAGCCGGTTGTTCATCTTAAATTCATCAAAGCCTTTCATGGAGAGACCTGATGATAAAATATTAATCTCAGCTCCAAGCTTTCTGCCAGTACTAATCAAACAACTCTGATGCCTTCAATTCCTTGCCTTTCTGGCCCACGTCCACACACACACACACACACACACACACACACACACACAGGACGACCGAGGATCAGATATCTGCAATTCAAAGTGTCAACCAATCCATCAATGAAAGGTGCAAAATGGCACAAGGAAAAGCTTTGTGGAAAACACACAAAAGCACCCTTTCCCCCTCCTGTCCTCTCTCTCTCTCTCTCTCTCTCTCTCTCTACCTCTCCTCTGTCTCTCACTGCTTTCTCTCCTTTATTGGCTCTGTACACCGCATCGCAAATGAGATCAGATAAAGTGCTCATATTTCAGCAAGGCTGAAAGGGCGCCTAGCTTCCCTAAGTACATCTGGGAGCGTTCGTAGGGCGCTACACATGGTCGCCTCCCCTGAGCTTTTCTCACTCCGGGAGAAAATAAAGGCAGGGAGAGAAAGTGGACGAAGAATGGGTGAGTGTTTGCTCTCGTTCGAAGGGTCAAGTTCATCCCGGGAACACGTGAGCGAACCATTCAAAAGGTTGGACTCACTGTTACAATGAAGACGTCCTTTTATTCAAAACATAAATCAAATGTTTTTGTAGCTACTATGCACGACTAATTCTACATCAACAGTCTATAAATAAAAAAAAACAAAAAAAAAAACAATAAGATCCGTCCAGCCACAAAGCAAACCTGATTCTTCTCCTGACTCTGGGATCCTCTATGGAAACAGATCGTATGTCTATTCATTCATCATCTCTTGATTACAGAAACATGTGGCGTCAATCAGGCCTTTCACTGAATGACCCAGCGACCTCCGGGTCACGAGCGGAGCTGGCGATGTCCAGGCGCTAGGCCAAAATCGGCCCGATGCGGGCCCTGAGGGGATTCTGAACCCTTCTGGTTGGGGGTAGGGGGGAGACATTCGAGTGCAAGCGGGGTAATTAATCCATTCACATCTCATGCTACACTATTTCCAATTTGCCCTGCTTGACGACTTGTGCTGCCAGACCATGGTCCGATGAGAACTAGAACCACATGTTGTGTGTGTGTGTGTGTGTGTGTGTGTGTGTGTGTGTGTGTAAAGAAGGGAATACTACCTGCCTCAGGCTTCTGGTGATTAAATGAAACAAGGCAATATGTTTAAGTCAAAGACAGTGAATGTCTGAATTTTTTTTTTTAAACATACCACCCTTATAAGCTCTCTCATTTAAATAAATGCAAAAAATAAATAAACAAATTCTGTCACTGATCAATTGCAAATGTCATGAAAAGACACAGATGTTAAGGTCACAGCAGCTGTAAAGTCTCGTTGTTGTTGTTGTTGTTGTTGTTGTTTTGAGGTTGACACATCCAATAACTTTATCTAATGATGCATTTAATAATACATTTGAATAAAATCTCCTAGTGCACGTGCAGCAGAAACACACGCGTGTATATGTGGCTATTATATTCCAAGAGAGATGTAAACCAAGCTTGTGCTAGATGTTAGGAATATTATGGAAAGTTGTACAAATAGAAAAATGAGAAATAACTGTAGGGGAATATAAATGTACGAGTTGGATGAACACTGTTAAATGTACAGGCAGAAGCTCGGCTTTTCTTCTCAGAGCAACAGAAAGAAAAGAAGAAGAAGAAGAAAAAAAAAACCACAACAGAACAAAAGAGGCGAAAAGAACCGGATGCTCGCGGAATAACTTACCCGAACTTTCAGCTTTAGTCCTCTCCGACTCACCAGCCGTGTCTGCGTGTCCTTATGGGGCAATATTTAACAACCTCGACGCACTTTTTCGCCCCGGTTTTTACCCCCGGCTGCGACTTCACCTCCCTCAGAAACAGCAGCAACAGCGGAGTAACAAAGCCCGAGCCGGCGCGCGCGCTGAATGGGCGACGCGTAATTAGCATGAGGGCGGGGTTTGAGGGGGCAAGTGGGCGGGGCCGCGTGATGCAGTGGGCGTAGTAATAGCAGTCAGAGAATTTATTTCCATTTAAACAGAAGGGTATAATATACGGTATATATTTTATACTACGCCCACTGCAATCACGTGACACTGACACGCACATATATATGTATATATATATATGTATGTGTATATATGTGTGTGTGTATATATATATATGTATACACACACACACACACACACACACACACACCTATTGCTTCAGTCATTCATTTCAATACAACAGTTTAATTAATTAGTGCACATATCTACACTTTATCCCAATTATAGTCAGACTGCTGTCTGATGTCTCCCATCTTTTAAGACTTTAAAATATATATATATATATATATACAACACTTTTTCCTTTTTCTAACTGTAGTTATACAAGTAAATTCAGGTTGATGTAAATCCTATTTTATGTCACGGACAGTTGTAAAAAGCATTCCAACTGTGTATGGTGTGTGTGTGTGTGTGTGTGAAATGATATCATACAGGGTGCACGGTGGGTTAGTGGTTAGCATGTTCGTCTTATACGTTCGTCTCACACCTCCAGGGTTGGGGGTTTGATTCCCACCGTGGTCCTGTGTGTGTGTGTGTGGAGTTTGCATGTTCTCCCCGTGCTGCGGGGGTTTCCTCCGGGTACTCCGGTTTCCTCCCCCAGTCCAAACACATGCATGTTAGGCTGATTGGCGTGTCTAAAGTGTCTGTAGTGTATGAATGAGTGTGTATGTAATTGTGCCCTGCGATGGATTGGTACCCTGTCCATGGTGTACCCCGCCTTGTGCCCGATGCTCCCTGGGATAGGCTCCAGGTTCACCGTGACCCTGTAGGATAAGTGGTATAGAAAATGGATGGATAGATGTGTGTGTGTATATATATATTTATATATAGCAATATATCCATATATCTTCTTCTTCTTTTTTTTTTAATTCACAAAAATATTCTGCTCTCATGGAAACAAAACCTGTGTTTGATGAGCGCAGAGTATTTTTGTGAATTTCTTTAACAAAAAAATCCAAAGTTAAAGAATAAAGACAATTTTTCGCAGCCTTCTTGGCTCATATTTACCATGGGTGCCAATATTAGTGGAGGGCGCTGTATGTATATAATGGTGGTACTGGCAGCAGTCTAATGCTTTAGATGTTACATCTGGAATTTATCAAAAAATTTATATTACACCTCTCCCCTCCCTCCAGAGCTATGGAAACACACCGCAACCACGCAATTGCTGTTATTACGAGACATGTATCTCATTAATATCAGAAAACAACTCATTACTACAAGAAAATAGTCTTATATACTAAAAGAAAAGCATATTCTTAGTATGAGATAGATAAAATAGTCATATAAAAACAACATAATAGATTCTGACAAAAATGCACATTTGGTATAATGAGTAAGAAAAACATTTTTTTAAATAATAATAAGATTTATGTACTAACAAGATGCATGTTTTGTGATGCTTTTTTTTTTTCTTCATCAGGTGTGTCCTTATCCATTCTCCCCCCAATACTGAGGGCTGCTAAAAAGCGTGGAAGGGTAAACAGATTGTCTGTAAACTGGTACAGATTATAGCACCCCCCAACTAAGAAGGTGGACCCTTAGGGTAAAATATGTAAGTCGGAAAGCAGAGCACCTCCTGTTGCCTGTTGTTTTTGGATAAAAAGCTAAAAAAAAAAAAAAAAAATCCCTGATTGAAGCCGACTGAAACAGAGACGTGTCTGTTTGAGGAGGGGTAGGTGGGTAAAGCTGTTAAGGGCTCTCCAGACAGCTCTTGGGAAGAGGGGGTGGGTGGTGTAGAGGGGGTGGGTTTCTGTAACCCAAAGCCTGATCCCAAATCCCAAGAGAACTGGCTGATGGACAGCTATAAGCAGGCGAAGAAAGCAGGCAAAAATGGCGCAATGTGACACAGTCCTGAAGTCCTGGATGAAAAGAAGTCGTCTTAACCCTTCCCGATTTTAAAAGGCCAACTCGACAGAAATCTCAAATGTGTATTAAGACAACGTTCCCTATCTGCATTATTCTCTACGGAAGTGTGAAATCTAGAGCAGAGGTGGTTGCATATCTAACGTAAACAAGAAAAGCTTGGCAAAATGAAACACAAAGAAATGACTCCAAGACAACAAGAAAAGGACGTGCTTTCAGTCTACCGATAACGATAACGATAACGAGGGGGATTGTAGGATTCAATCAATCTTACACTCGAGTAAAAAGAGAGATTAAGATCAGTTTAGGTAGACGTATTTCCTTTAACTTTCCTAATATTGAGATAATTCACTGTATTAAAGTAGGAGTTGTGAAAAATATATATTTTTTGATTAATGAGGCAAAATGGTGAGGATTTTTATGATGTTTTTATATCGTTAAAAGCGCATACACGATTACACACTGAAAACAATCCTTTCCTAAGATTTTCTCTTTTAAGAATTAAAGGACGAGAGTTTCGCTGATGAACGATAATTCCCTTAAAACAAATGGCTTTTTGAACAGATTCTGTCCATCACCATAAATAACCAGGGAACAAATCGGGACTATTAAACGCGCTAACGAGGTGACACTGATGACCCATATTCACACTTAAACCAGCTCATGCAAAATGCATTAGAGAAGCAAATTCAGACGCCCTCCCCCTCCCGTCACTGCAGTAGAGGTTCAGAAGTAACACAGAATTCAAATTTGCCTATAAAATACTAAAAAAAAAAATCATATTTTAATTTGATATATATATATATCTTGGTTTTCTTGCATACTTATAATAAATATATATTAGTAATATTGTCAATATTGTTAAATCAAATTCAACAGCATTGAACAACTCAACATGATAAAACCCAGAATTATCTAAACCTCTCTCTCTCTCTTTCTCTCTCTCTTTCTCTCTCTCTTTCTCTCTCTCTCTATCTATCTCTCTCTTTTCTCTCTCTCTCTTTTTTTTCTTTCTCTCTCTCTCTCTCTCTCTCTCTATCTCTCTCTCTTTTCTCTCTCTTTTCTCTCTCTCTCTCTCTCTTTCTCTCTCTTTTTTCTTTCTCTCTCTCTCTCTTTCTCTTTCTCTCTCTCTTTTTTTTTCTCTCTCTCTTTCTCTCTCTCTCTTTTTTCTCTCTCTTTCTCTCTCTCTCTATCTCTCCCTCTTTTTTCACTCTCTCTCTATCTCTCTCTTTTTTCACTCTCTCTCTCTCTCTCTATCTATCTCTCTCTTTTTTCACTCTCTCTCTCTATCTCTCTCTCTATTTGTGGTTGCAGAAGAAAAAGTGAGATTTCATCAACTTTTAGAAGACTGTGTACATACTGTTTGAAACTTGTTGGCTTATTTTATATTCTTCACTCCTTTGTGGGTTTTAAAGGCAACTGGAAGGAGATTTATTTTAATTATCTATTTATTTATCTATTTATATATATGTATATATGTGTATATAAATTTATTTGACTTTTTCTCTTTTAGGGTCATTTGCAATGACTCTGAGGGACCGAAATAGGTCGATGTAGCTTTTAAAAGCTTGTAAATAAAAGGCTTTTGAAATTCAAAATTGAATTCTCTCTCTATCTCTCTATCTCTCTCTCTTTCTCTCTCTCTCTCTCTCTCTCTCTCTCTAAGCATAAGCAGCAGAAAAACGATCCCATTTGCATACTCATATTCGCTCAGTAATGAGGATAAATGATGACACTTACGTTGTGGCACAGAAAACACACAATCCTTGACTCATTATTACAAGGATGTGTTTAGAATAGAATGGAGAAATGATAATAATATACAGTATATTTACACAAACAATAAATCAATTCATATTATATGTGCAATTATGTTACTCCAGCACAATGTTGTCTGCACTGTGTTTTATCATACTGTGTGTGGATTATTAGAACTGGCAGTTTAAAAAACCTGTTTAAAGTCCAAATCAAGCATTGTGCTAAGGGTAAGAGCCCCACTTGCATGTATCCCCAGGTCACTATCAAAGAACTTACAGCCCTGAGCTGGGTCACTCCATGAAAACTGCAGCCATTTACACGTATATAAATCATTCGTAGTAAAACAGAACATTGCAGTGAATATTGTTCAATATCATGATTAGCGTAAGGAGATGTACACAAGATAATTTCACCGTCATCCTGTTCCTAACTAACGTCTTTCTAAATTCTCCCCATGAATTAGTGACGGAAACTGTGACATTCCTTACCTTGCCTAATAAAGTCGTCATTTTCTTGCTCTAACTCCTGCCCTTTCCTGGAATAAACGTCGTCCTATTTCAGTACAGAGGCTACTTTACAGTTATCTATGGGAATGGTTGTTCAGGATCACAGCCCATTTTGTGGGCGGGGTCTTTTAATCCTTTACTGCATGGCGTTGCCGTATGGCAACAATGAATATTTCTGCAATTTTTCAATACGCAATAATACAAAACTACTATTTTTCCAGGAATTGCTCTCAAAATTTGTATACATTTTTCACTATTTAGGCAAAATTACTGAAAGGAAAAATAATTTTTATACTATATAACACTATCTGAGCTAAGGTTACATACATTTTTTGTCATTTAAACAAGTTTATACATTTTGAGTATTTTGTTAAATGGTAAAACATAATCGTTGCCACATGGCAACAAAATAATAATGGAACGCTGATGGAACTGCAGTATGTGTGTTCATGAATCGGCACAGGTCTACAAAGCGAACACAAAGACTTCTCTAATGGTATATATTTAAAAAATTTCACATTCACGGTAAGAAAAAACTGTTGTAAGTTTCAGACATTATGCAGTCGCACCTTATTTTCTAAATGTTATGTTTCAGGAGAAAGAATGAAGAATTCACGAGAACGAATTCAAAAGATACTTCACCCCAGACATGTTTAGATCTCATTTTTTGTATGGATTTTGAGTGATTAAATCCATCCACATACTTTTTCCACCTTTCTAGAAGAAATAACTTTGAAATGATTACTAAGTGGTGAAAACCTCTGCGACTTATAGTCTATAGAATGCACTGGAATTGTAATCTCATACATTTTGTGTTATTTTTGACTATGTGATACTTTTGGCCATTGTTTTCAATTTAAATAAGAATGTATTTTTATTACTTGAACTAATTAATTAATTTTTTTTGTTGATGTAAACGTCATAATTAATACAGTAGAGGGTTAAACGCTGTTGTGAATGTAACGGTTGTAACTTAAGATTATAAACAAAATCAGCATTTTAAAGTTTGTAGTTTTATCGCGTTACACTCGAAACAGCCGCAGTCTTATTCCCAAGCTTCAGATTTCCAACATTCAGGCATGATGTGTATCATCTGAGAGTACTTACAGATCCCTGCGATAATCATCCAACATGGCGGATGCAAGCGTTGTGACAATCTGTGATGTTCGTGTCCAGGTAAGTTACCCCCATGTTACACCCGCGAAGTTTCGTGCAGGGTATCATGAAGTCCCTCAATTAATAAATATTGCAACTACATTATCATAAAAACCATAAAAACGGATCTGGTCTTACCTTAATGTCTTCGTGATTCACTCTGTACACAAGAAAATCTCGACTTCGGTGACCTCGATCCTCCTTTTCGATTGGTTCGAATTGTTGATTAAGTTCAAACTTCTGTTAATGTTATTTATCGACTTGTCAAATGCAGTCCTATAATTAAATCGAACCCTTGTTGAGAAATCCATTGTTATTTTCGTGTCCGCAGTAAATGTGAGGCCTCATAACTCATGTTCGAGGGGAGATGTTATCTTTTGACCCATATGCCGTTATGTCTGACGGTAACGGGTGGGAGTGTTCTTCAAAATTCCTTTTTCTGGAATTTTCCCCTCACACAGTCGGGCTGCAGTTTTCATGGAGTGATCCAGCTACTATTACAAGATTTACTTGTCATGTGACTGAAGTATTTATCATCCTGAAGGCCCTTTTTTTCTTTCTTCCTTTCTTTCTTTTTCCTTCCCTTCTTTCTTTTGTTGGTTCTTTCTTTCTTTCTTTCTTTCTTCAGCATGCAAAGTACAGTATATATGGCCTGTGGAAAAGCTGCCAGACTGATTTTTGGCAAACAGCCCAAAAATGCCCAGAATTGTGTTTTTCTGCCAATTACATCCTTGGACACCTCTGTTAGACTACTACCTCAAGGAAATTTGATATATTTCTTCCAAAAAGGTGGCTCCATGCTATAAATAAAGGCACGCTTCATGATCATATGTATTATTTTATAGTTTATTTAAAAAAAAAAAAGGAGCTGCTTTTTGATAGGCTGCTGGTGTCAGAATTCAATCTTTCAATGACTTTTTCTCACTTTTCACTATGGCATTATTGGTAAATTATGTAGTATATGAAGGTTGTTTTCTGTGAAATCCAGTCCTTTCTTCATCCAATGTTAAATGCGATGTTAAACACCATGCGCTAGATCTACAACTTGGTCTACAACCAAGGCCGTAATGTTGTTGGTTTTTTTGTTTTTTTTAAAAATATCATTAGGTTTAGTTTTTTTCTTACCCAGCTATACCACTTCAAATGAAAAATATACACATCCACCTTCGCTGTGTAGAAACTTTTAAATAAGTGAACCAGCACCCAGGTGGTGCAGCTTTTAACTGCAGGAAGTGTGCTGCAAATTGCTCAAAGGAGGAAGAACTGATACGGAGCCTACAAGACACACATGACCACCACCGCCATCCATCACACTCTACGCGTTATGGTCAGTTCACATCAATTACCCCTGCTTGCGCTTGAGGAACCGTTCAAGCACGGGGCCAGCAGGCAGAGATAAAGCCGTGCGCTCCTGATTTACGCCCCACTGGGAAACACGGATATGTGCGGCTCAGCCAAGAATGCGTGCTAAGTGTAGCCTGTTAAGCATACGCTGTTAAAAAGATTTAGTGGCGAGGCATTAGCTTTTGATGAGGCCATTTCTCTATTTCGGTGAGGAAATGAAATCTGTAATAAGAAGAAGAGTATATTATTTTTATCCCATTCCATCGTTTATTTAAAGCCTCACACCTTAACACTGATTCACAAAGTAATGATAATGACAAAAGAAAACTCTTCTTTTCTTTTCACTCTTGCCCAACTGATCTATAAAATGTCAGACGGATTGTGCTTGTGTTTTTAGGATCACTCACGAGTTCCGAAAGAAGGTGTAATATCAGCTGCCTTATAAGAGTCGGAAATGATTTCTTTAGAAAATCGGTTGAATTGAACTGTTTTAAAGAGGCACTAAATCGAGTACATTTTAACCGTGCATGGTAAGGGTTAATACTTTCTCGCAGTACACTGGCATAATTGACTTCTCATAGATTTTCAATCAGTAGAAGGAAATGACTTATTTTATCGCTGTCTGTTATAAGATTAATCCGGACACTGTTGGGTTTCTGTGTGTAGAGTATCATACAGCACAGACAGCACAACTAAAGTAAACAGACAGCACAACAAACATTTTTTTTGATACTAAACACTGTATACAACTGCCACAATACAATTAGAACAATGTAATCTATTAGGCTAGGTAAAAAAAATAATAAAAAAAACATTTGAAAACTGTAAATTCTTAAATCCCTGAAAGTCTATTTTCATATGAGCCATTAACCACTACATCACAAATACATCACAAATACATCACAAATACAGTTGAAATCAAAATGATTCAACACACCAGTGCAATCGGGTTTAGTGTTAATATGTTCAGACTTTCAGATGTTTACGATGAACAAATCAAACAAAAGCAACAGAAATAGTTCGACACAACGAATGCTTCAATGGTTTTCCCAAATTCAACTGAAAATGCAACTTATAATGATTTCTCCAGTCTCAAAATTATTCACCCCCTTCATGGCGAGCATCTTTAGTACTCAGTAGAGCTCCTTTTGCTGTTATGACCTGCTGCAAACGAGATGCAGAGCTTCTGCAGCATTCCTGAGGAATCTTCTCCCGTTCCTCATGAGCAGTGGCCTCCAGTTCAGTAATATTCTTGGGTTTGCGTGCTGCAACCGCCTTCTTCAAATCCCACCTGAGATCTTCTATGGGGTTCAAGTCAGGTGACAGTGATGGCCCTGTAGAATCTTCCAGGACTTCTGTAAACAAGCCTTGGTGGAGTTTGAGGTATGTTTGGGATCATTGTCCTGTTTGAAGGTCCAATGATGCCCAAGCTTCAGATTCCTCACAGACAGCATGATGTTTTCTCCTAGGATTTCCTGATACTTCACTGAATCCATCTCGCCTTCCACACGCTGCAGGTTTCCAGTGCCAGAGGATGCAAAGCAGCCGCAGAGCATCACCGAGCCCCCACCATGCTCGACTGTGGACAGAGTGTTCTTTCTTCATTCTTCTTCCTCCAGACATACCGCTGATCCATCGTGCAGAAAAGTTTTGTTTCATCGCTCCACAGAACAGAATCCCAAAACTTCTGTGGATTATTTATATGATTTTGAGCGACTTTTCTTGTGCTTTTGGGTCAGTAGTGGTGAACGTCTTGGAGTTCTGGCATGGAAACCTTCTGCGTTTAGTACGCTCCTTACTGTGCTCACTGAAACCTCAGTGCCTGTTACACCAAGTCTTGCTGCAGGTCTTTTACAGTCACTCGAGGGTTTTAGCTTCCTTTCTCTGCCCGGTCCAGATATTTCATGCATTTCTGCACCTGGTGCAACTAATGAAGCCCTTGATTGGTTGTATCAGGTGTGCTTGAGACAACACCTGTTCTGCATATTTGTGCTGTTGTGAAGGATTCTGTTCAAGGGGGTGAATAATTTTGAGACTGGAGAAGTCATTATAAGTTGCATTTTCAGTTGAATTTGTGGAAACCACTTGAAGCATTCGTTGTGTTGAACTATTTCAACTGTTTCAGTTTGATTTGTTCATCACAAACAGCTGAAAGTCTGTACATTTTGACAATAAACCTGATCTGCACTGGGGGTCGAACTTTGATTGCAGCTGTAAATTCAACACGGGTACCCTTAAAACAGGCAGGAATTCTTTTTTTTTTTTTTTTTTTGGTCTCTGTAGTGGAAGCCTTTACCAAATGCTGAATAGCAGGACGTGAGGCTAGCATTTGGTCTTATGTGTACAGTAATTATATGGCAAGTGATTGAGCACGGATAGGTGTGAATGCGAATATGGTTAGAGAAAAAAACAGAACAAAGAAAGAAAGGCAGAAGAGAGAGAGAAAGAAAGAGAGATCCAAGTGTGACAGATTCACACCTCTCCTGCTAGCTGAAGGTCACAGATGCAGGTACATGGAGACTGCTTAAAGTCTCAGGAGATCATTATTCTTATTATTCAGTTATTCATATTAAATCATACTGTATTATTCATTAACGACTATGAATTTTAATCAGTGACTACAGTAAAAACTAGTAAAGAATTGCGAAGAATTGCAGTTACAAGTGTATTATAAGCTCGGGACCTCCTGATGAGGGGTTTTACTTTCATTTATTTTATTTTTCATGTATGTTTTGTTTTATTTAAGGTTATTTTTCTCTTTTTTTTATTTCAATTCATTCATTGAATTCATAGAATGACTCAACAAATCAAAGATCTACAGTGAGGTTGAAAAGTCTGAGACCGCATTGAAAAATCTCACTGTTTTCTCTCTCTCTCTCTTTTTTTCATTCAAAATTGGAAATAAACACTACAGTAACTGAAGATCTAAGGCGACTGAGCAATATTCTACCCATTCAAACAATATAAATCAATGATAAATAATTACCTACATAAATGTTGAGAGTAATTAGAATATAATGTTAAAAGTATTGTACTAGAGGACCCTTCACATTTTTTTTTAAATTCTTGGTCTACTCGTGATCATTTCTCTTTTGTAACAGAGATGTTTATTTTGAACAATAAAGCCAATTCATACACCAGATTCGGTTAAGCGTGGACCTCTGAAAGGAAAATCGAAGCTTTTGTGCCATCTAGTGGAAAGCAAATGTACTCACAACTGGTCCCAGGTGGCTGGAGGCTATGGTTGGTCAGGTGACACCAGCCGATGGGAAAGATGTCCCTGGAGTAGTACTCGCACCAGTAGTCGAAGGCTCCACGCCAGCCGTCGAACATGATGAAAACCTCGTCTCCACGCACCTGTCCGACGGTAGCTGGGCAGATCAGACACGGGTTCTTCCTGTCCACTGCTTCCAGCTTCATGCCCACTTTGAAGTAGTTTCGCGACGGCTTGAGCGGCTCCTAACGAATCGAAGCAAGAAATAATTCAGTAAGAATAAACATCTTGCACAATTTGGTCACTAACATTGTCCTCCACATATGTTAATGAATGATAACGCTCGTCCAAAGATATAGTAATACCTTTTCATATTGAATTACCGGCACATTCTCAATAAAGTAATATATCCTGAACAATATATCCTGAGTGTAAAATTTGAATCATATGATGCTTCGGGTGCTATGAGCAGTGTGTGTCTTTGTTAAAGTGGAAATAAAACCGATGCCACCGCCTTTAGTTCCAAATAGACCCACCTTTTTAAACGCCGGGGCTGGTGCTATCTCCGCTCCACTTAACGTTCTTAACAGGAACACGGGCCAGGATGAGGTGTTCATCCGGAAACCTGAGAGGAAGCGAAACAGCATCACTAATTACAGAGAGATGAGTTACAGTTACAAATCACTACCGCTGTATGGCTCTATTAAGAGGGATAGATATCAGATATGAAGCTAAGATAGATCACGATCAAGTATACATACATTCCTATTGAAGAGCTTTACCTCTGAGTGTTATAAAGCACTGAGACTGGTGACTCCTTCCTTGAAGAAACGTCTCCTTACAAAAGACGCCACTACGACAGCGAGTAAATATGGTTTCGGATGTTGTGTCAGATGGGGATCGTACCTAGCGGTGGCTGCAGCATGTCTCCACTCTTCTCACACGTGCCGATTGGCTGAATGTCTGAAGAGTCGACCAGACGCCAGAAGTCATTGGTGCTGTCGCTGCCGTCCAACCGCAGGCGCAGACGTGCTCCCATCAGCCCCATCACAGTGGCGATACACACGGAGGTGGAGTTCCGAGGGTCGTACGTCTCCACTTTCATACCCACTTTGAAATCATTTGTGGGACGTATCCTGGACTGGAGATATATTTTTTTAAAACCCTTTAAAGTTTGAACTCATAGGCTAACCCAGTGTCTGGAAAGCCTACTGACCACAAGGATGCATTGCAAGAGATTACAGAGACGCGTTCTGAAATAAAATAAAGATCCATCAGACAAATTTGGGAGTTCTAAAAAAAAAAAAAAAGCAATGCTCACAGAGCTTTCAGTAAAGAATAGCCACTAATCCTGATCGGAGAAGTGTACTGAAGACGTTCGTAATACAGATAATTCCACTGAATATAGCGACATCTATGGGTTTTGAGGGTTCATAAAGGTTAATATTTCCAAAGTTTTAAGAGAGAATCAGCACTAACGATGTAAATATTATAATATTACATAAATATTCCATCCATCCATCCTATCTTCTATATACCGCTTGTCCTACTGGGTCACAAGGAACCTGGAGCCTAGGGCATACAGCAGAGTACACCCTGGACAGGGTGCCAATCCATCACTGGGCACAATCACACACACTCACACACCCCATCATACACTACGGACACTTTAGACACGCCAATCAGACTACCGTGCGTGTCTTTGGACTGGGGGAGGAAACCGGAGTACCCGGAGGAAACCCCCGCAGCACGGGGAGAACATGCAGACTTCGCCCACACAGGGCAGCGGTGGGAATCGAACCCCCGACCCTACACAATCCTACCCAAGGCCCAGAAGATATTTTTCAGAAACATCATTTCAAGCAGAACATCAAAAATACAATAATGTAGAAAGTACACACTCTCAGAAAAAGGGTACTAACGTGTACCACTGTCTTTTGTGCTTTTAGTATGTATCTTTCTATGCTTGGTTTGTGAGTCTGGATTTGTTGTCGAAATGGATTTACCACACTAGCCTGCTCGCTTGCTTTCTAGCACCACAGCTGGATCGAATGGATCGAATCCTACCTGTCTAAAACAGCTGGGGGGTGCTGGCATCGATGAAGTCTCCTTTAAATAATTCTCCCAGTTGAATGGCTCTGGGAAACACCCGAGAGAGCGTAATAAGCATTAAGTGGTTTACAGTACATTAGGTCGGTTAAAGTTAAAAAGACAGGACTGTACCACTGTAAGTAGTCAGTAGGGGGGCGGGTACATCACTGCCACCCCTTGGTTTATCTTGTTTACTGTGTTTTGTGTCTGTGAAAGAAACCAAATTCAGTTTAAAGAGTTTCAATAAGGATTGCATTTTAAATAAACTTTAAAAAAAAAAAAAAAAAAAAAGGGTAAGGTTACCTTTCTGAGGTGTTTTACCCATGATGTCATCAGGCACCTTGGTGACCAGTGGAAACGTGCACGTAAAGAACTCCAGATGGCTGCACGGATCAAAGCATTTTCTCGCACAAGTCAGTGATAACTCACAAAGAAAATTGGCTCCAGCTGAGATAGTGTGCAAGCTGACAAGGAGTCAGGAGACGTCTTCCTCTCTTCTGTGCGTCGCTCCCACGAAGGAACGGTTTGAGAAAACAGAGAGAACTGTAACATGGGGACGGAAATGCGACAGATTAACAGATGATCAGCAGTCTGTAACAGAGTGCTGATACTGGAGACTCCTTTCGTAAACGTTAAACAAACGTCTCCTTACAGAACACTGGTCAGTCTGGGAGACCGAACGGGATAACGTGCCCGTCGTGTTGGTGTGGAGAAAACAGAAGTCGCAACTGCGTAAGACTGACTCTGAATAAATTCCGAAGAAAGAAGTCGTCGTCATATTTTCTAATCTGAAGCTTCCAGAATTGTCAGAGCTGCCGTTATGGAAAAATCAATCGACGCATTCCGACCAATCAGAACGGAGAATTCAACAGCACGTCATATAATTGGAAACAAACTATGCGCTTGTAGTTA